>NW_009725768.1:0-7354 GCF_000703405.1 Apaloderma vittatum
ATATATATTTTTTTAAAAAAAAAATATTACAAGCCTGACCTGCTTTTTCTCCCCTCCCTCTTTCCTTCCTCCTCTTCATCCAGCCAAGCCGAGGACTATCCCAATTGCAAAGGGGAAGAAGAAGGGGGGAAAAACCCAAACCATCGCCACCAAGCCCCAGCACGCCCCAAAATGACATGCAACCTTCCTCGGGATGGGACAAGCCGGGATGCAGCTGCAGCTTTGGAAGGAACTGGGGAAAATTGGGGATCTTTGCGCTGATGACGGTGGAAGTGAGCTCCTGGAGCTGGGTGCTGCTGCTCTCCGTGGGGCTGCTGGCCGTCTCGGTGACGGGTAAGTGTAGTGGAGAAAGCTGACAACTTTAGGAGCATTTTCTCTTCCTGCTCCTTTAGATCCGAGGATCAAAGGACCACTGTTAATCCTCTTGGGGAGGGGAGGGGGGGATGGCACTCTATATGTGTACATGCACTCGTGTGTCAGCACATGCTTCCCTGTAGTGTTCAATGAGTATATTTTCTTCAGACCTTTGTAGCCTCGTACGAGATAGTTTCCCTCCGTATCCTTCCCGAGCGACAAATTTAAGCAATGGGGTAATAAAAGGTGGTTTTATTTGATCTCGTTCCCCTTCTCTGGTGGGTCAGATCAGTAATGCCCAGCTGCTGTATGATATGCACGATGACTCTGAAAAATGCCATCACTATTTCCCCTTCTGTCTTTCTCTCACATCTTAATTCAGTATTTCACTACCCTAGTGTTTGCCCATGGCTGATAAAATAGATGTAGGGCACCTTGCCTGAAGCTGGAAGCACTTTTCTGTTATTCCTCCTGCCTTTCAAGTTGATTATCTCTTGTATATGAGCTCTTTGGCCTCGGCATCATGGGTTTTGTGAAATACGTGTTTATTGACTTGCAAGGTAGCGAAAGATGAATTTGGGGGGAGTTTGATTATGTCTCCTTCCCAGTTTCCACAACTGCCCTTGTAGCAAAAGCATATCTAAGGACCCAAGTTTATTTCTGGTGTAAACAGCAAAATATTTAGGGACTGTCCTTATGTGTGTGTAGGCGGGGGAAGAGTGGGAGAGCTGAGGCTTTTGCAGTGTCTTCTTTCAACACTGTGCAGTGCCCCGATTTCCAGGAGTTTCTAAGTAATGTTTGTCGTGTCTGCTGTATCTTAGGCTAGAGGAATGAGTGGTGATGTGTGTGAAAGCTTCATAGGTTTGGGGTTTTTTTTGGGGGGGAGAGTGATTTTTTTTTTTTTTTTTTTTTTTAAACTTTATCTGAAATGCAACACTGTTTTTTATTATGTAAGGCAGATTTCCTTTAAGGGGATCCAGAAATAAGTATTAACTGCTCCTCCAGAGTACTCTTGCAGTGGACCTGAGGAGTTTTGCTAACTGGAAGTATCTGTTAGGAAAGGGTGTAAATCCACCCAAACAACCTACGAGTCTGAATTCTCATGGACTATTTATCTCAGTGAATATTTTTCCTATCATTAGCAGGAGCATTTAGCCTGTACATAGGAGAAAACCATTCCAGCAGCTTCAGTTATGCTTTTCTGATACAAGTAGACTGATGTAGGAGTACCTAAATATATGATTTTTCTATATCGGAGGTTTACAGCTTTTTTTCCTTTGAAGCTATCTGTAGCTGGTTTATACTAGATCTTCCAGGCTTCTCTCTGTACCTGCTTTTTCAGCATATAATCCTTTGTTAGACCCCCAGCTCCCTTCCCTCTGCATTTTGAGTGCTGTCTGTTCTGGATCCTTCACCCAGCGGCTGGTGCTCTGTGCTTTGCTTTGGGAGCAGAAGATTTTGCTCTTATTTGCATCAGAGCTAGAGGTGTTAGTCAACAGCTCCTCTTCCCTAGCTCTTCTTTCTGAGCAAACTCTGAAATCCCAGTAAAGCTCCTTTTGCCGAAGCGAGAATACCAACTTTGAAACCAGCGACTTACTGCGGGATCGGCGGAACGTGGGGAGCGTGCGCGGAGTGAGCGCAGCCACCCTTTGCAGAGCCTGTGGTGGTTTTAGGGTGTAATCCCAGAAAGTAAGTTTAGTCTGGAATGGGACTTCCAGTACCTTCGCTGAGCAAATCATGAACCTCTGTAGAACAGACTTCCAAAGAGGCTTCAGTTCTAACCTCGCCTGTTCCTGGGGTTTGTGGAGGTGGTAATAACCAGCAGTACCCATAGTGTGGCAGTAGAGCTGTACATGTAAAACTACGAGTTAGTGGTTCTGACCGTCTTAAAAATAAAAAGGGGGAGAAATCCCTCTCGAATCACGTCCGCTGCGCAGTGTCGGTTGTCCTGTTGTCCGATAATGCCCTTCTGAAACATGGCACAAAGCGTGTGTGTTCTTCAGGTGCTGCCACGTCTGAAGGCAAGATAAGGTGGCTCCTGGCTGTGCAGAGAACCGACAGAGCTGTGGGGAAGGTGTCCTGTGATGGGATCAAGTTTGTTGTGTGTGTGTGAGTGGGGGGAGTGGAGGTGGCCATGTAGTTAATTAAAACTCTTAGCTTATGAGGGTGCAGGAATGATTCGACTGTTTTAAGATCTGTGGAGGACACTGAACCTGTCTTTGGCTGCTAGTTCGTCGTGATCTATGCACGGCTTCTCAAATACAGCATGAACGATGATTCTGGATTGTATTTCTGGGTTGATCGGAACAAGAATGGCGTTCCTTTCTGTTCCCTTCTGGGTCATTAGCTATGTGTTGGCCCTAGGGGGTGTGTTTAGGGTGCCTATTGGTCAGGTGGGTCTCGATTCCATTGTTTACACACTGTGCTTCACTAGCCATCATCTTGTTTTGTACCAGGCTGTGGAAAGATGCACTAGCTTGAAACATGGTCCAATCAATTTAAACCCATTGTAATTTTCTTTTCCCTTGATGAAAAATAGCTTTTGGCAGATTCTTCCTCTGAAGAGTGGAGGAGCGGGAAGCTGTTGATGAGTTTTGATGCATGTGTATGTATTTATGTTGTAAATCATCTTTTTTTTGTTCTGTTGTCTTAAATCTCCACAGGATGAAGAGCAATTCAGGGACACTTACTCTGCTAGGGAAGGAACTTCAGTGTGAAATACTCGGTGATCTGAGTGTGTTGTTTTTTGGTGTTTTTTTTTTTGAGGAGTAAAAGTGTGAGATATTAACTCTGAAGTGGTCGATAGTTTTGGGTTATTTTGTTGGGTTTTTTTTAGTAAGTAGGGAAGTGAATAAGTTACCAGCCTGATTACACTTGACTGTGGCATATGATGAAACTACAGTACTTTATGGCAAGAGCTGAGCATATCGTTTTGATCCGAGTCCTGCTATCTCTGAAGCAGTGGGTATATCAGCACTAAACAAAATGAATTATTCCTGTGTACTCATTGGTGTCTTGCTGTTTCCTTTTGTTGCTGGAAAGGAGTCATTCATGGAAAACATTTAGAAGGTGCAGATCTTTAGAGCTCTTGCTTAGGGTCAGGCTGGCTTCTTGGTCCTCAAAGAGGCTGGGAACACAGAAGGCGTTATGTTGCTGTGCGCTTGCCCTTCTGGCTGGAGGAGGAGGTTGGGGGATCTGCTTCACAGGTTTTCAGCGTCTCACAGTGGAGTAACATGTGGATGGGACCAGGACTCAATCCTTCCCTCTACACCTGCCTGCGTGTGGGAGGCTGGGACACCATGTGGCCCTCGGTTTGGCTGGAGTGAGGTGAACGTACTTTCTTGACTCTCTGCGCTGGTGTCCACACTCACGAGTTCTTGGTGAAGAACGTCCAAATTCAGCATGCTTTCCTCCTTGGAAGTATGTGCCCATAAACGGTGGATAGGGAAGGGTGGGGGAAGAGGACCCCTCGCTGGGAAGACTGCTGTGTGCTGGCTGGCGTCGCGCTTCAAGCCTTGCGTGTTCGTGTCACAGTTCTTGCTGTGGCACCATAGGCAAGCGATTCTGCTTTTGTCTTATCGTCCTTTGTATTGGTTAAGAAGTTTGTCACTTGGGGTATGGGAGGCTTTCCTTTGCTGTACGTTTTTTTTTGTTGCCTGTCACTCTGATTTTTTTTTTTTTTTGTCATGGCTTCTCAGTGCTGCCAAAGAACACCGAAGCTCAAGCTTTCCTTGCCGCTGAGCTCAGTCTCTGTCGTGTCAGATACCTCCTAGGGAAATTTTGTATTCAGCTGGTTGATGGTTCCCAGCTGAGCCAGCCTGCAGTGGTACAGAGGTGGATGTCTGCTCAACGGATCCGTGGTGGCTGCCTTCCAATCGTCTAGGAGCTCCTGTCAAATGAAGGCGCGTGTCGAAATGGGTGCAGGGAACGTGATGCAGGCAATCTGCTGTGGATCCCAGTGGACATGCTAAAAAGCCAAGGTGGTCTAGGGCTTGGTGTAGTTGAGCTGTTGATCATTTTTAGTATCCCTGCTATAAGGAAATACCTTTTCCTATGCAGAAGTGACTGTGCCTTATTAAAACACTTTCAGGGACAAGTGAAGAACAGTCCTTCTTGTTAGGACTGTGCAGCTAACCTTTAGACGTTTCACTGCCACGCACACTTAAGATGTAAAGATTTTGGGGAGAAAGATGCATCAGATATCGTTGTGCCCTTAGTGCTGCAAGAGGAGACTTACTCAATTTTTATAACAAGTATCATGAGACACGGAGCAGCAGTAGTTTTTCATAGGCTTTAGTGAAATCATAACTAAGCTATGTTTAGCCTGAGGGGTTTTCAAATTACACTTTTTTACTGTCCTCCATATTTCTAGAAATTGGAGGTTCAGAAACACCAGGA
Source organism: Apaloderma vittatum (assembly GCF_000703405.1). Classification (NCBI taxonomy): domain Eukaryota; kingdom Metazoa; phylum Chordata; class Aves; order Trogoniformes; family Trogonidae; genus Apaloderma; species Apaloderma vittatum. The sequence continues at coordinate 4,753 of NW_009725768.1, forward strand.
ACAGGCCTAGATGTGGATGCCTGCTTTGAGAAGTAGGCACTTGCCTTGCTGTCAGAGTGATAGTAGCACCCACAGCTTCCGTGTTTACACAGCGTTTCTGGAGGAGGGAAGTACAGTGCAATTATGAAAATCAATGTCCTTTCCTTGCAATAAACATGATGCCGTGGCATAATCTACAAAATATATGTGCTTCTGCCATACTATGCAGTGGCAGACTGATCTGATGGTTGCTAATGTGTAATTGGGAAAGTTCCATTGATTAAAGAAATCAAATTAACTCTGTTTCAGTCTCTTTGCTGCTGCCATGGACACAGCCCGCCAGAATGGAGACAATATGCTGCAGGGAGCTTGTATGGAAATTTTCTTTATAACTCCCTTGCATGAAAGTGGAAAATAGTTTTTTGGGGTGTGTTTTTTTTCCCCCTTCATTTTTAGTGTGACTTTACAGTGAACAGTATGTATTCTTTCTTTCTTCATGGTGTCAGGTGAATTTTCTGTGATCCAGTTCTTGCAGTAACGGTTGCAGTAAATTTCTATCCTTAGGAGGTACAGGCATCACCAGCGTGGTAATGAACTGCGCAGCGCTGTTGTCTTCTGGGTGGAAGGAGAACTGGGGGCTGTGTCAGAGTCCTCTTGGTGCTAGTAATTTCCAGGAGGTCAAAATAATTGTGGAGGAGGGAGCTCTGATGATCTGTGGCTTTCAGTGCAAGAGGGAGAAGGGTCTTGCAACTGTGATGCCTGGAGCAGTTACGGTTGCCAGGGAGATGTGTGATAAGGGAGTAATAAAATATATATAAAAAAATTCCTTTCCTGTTACTAACTACAAAGATCTACTTGAAAATGAACTGATATCCTAGGTTTGGGGGAAGCAGGTATTTAAAGAGTTGAAGAAAGGGGAACATGACTGAAGAAACACCTGTATTAGTGTGTTTATGACGTGCTCAGCAGCTTAGTGAGCAGTGGTCCTTATGTGTCTAGTGTGGTGTAAACACAGAGTTGGAGGCAGCCTTTGCCTGGAAGAGTGTACAATCTACATTATCAGCAAGTATTGGATATAGTTCTTGAGTGCTGGAGGATTGGGGAAATAGGTGGAGACCACAACACAGAGGGGCTTTCTGCCTGTGCTGCTGGAATTCTGCTGCTTAAACCAGCTTTGTCCAAGGTCAGTACATGAGAAAGGCAACCAGTGTCATCAGAGAACAGCTTTGCACTTGTATATTTGTGAGGCTGGTCTTGACGAGAGTGCTGCTGTGCAGGAATCGTAGGCTTGAGCTGCAGCCCAGTTCTCACAAAAGCCTGGTACCTCGACCCTCCTTGGCCTTTGGACTTTCTCTTTAGTAGAAGGCAGCTCTTTCTCTCCTTGTGTAACCAGGAGGAAATTACCAGCATCCCATCTCCTGCTGGCAATTTTTTTTCCCCCTTCCCTCCATGTAAAGAGGTGTTACTGTTCCCTCTTCACTGTTAGTGCTCCAAGAGAAGGCACCGGGCAGGAGCACTTGATGCCCGAAGATGTTTTGCTGTGAGTGCAGGGAAGGCAGAGCCAGATGTGCAAAGGCTCACGAAGCAGGTTGGTAGCAGAGCTGGGAAGAGTCTCACCCCTGTGTTACTGCGAGCTAAACAGCAGCACAGAAATGCCATGCTCTTGCTTCCGAGAGAGATGGTTTTGAGATACTTTCTCTCTGCAGATGAGGTCTGAGCTATGTCTGTGCTAGCAGATGTGAAGGCATTTTACAGTAGTTACACTGAAACAGAACAATTTCTCAATCCATTTATCAAAATGTCTGCAGTTCCCATTTCAAGGCAGATAAAACAACAATGAATATCAAATAAAGGTGCCTTGATCCAGAACATTTTAAAACAAAAGAAAGAGAAGATTGGTTCTTCTGGCCTCTGGCTTGCGTTAGCTCTCTGGAATGTCTGTTCTGTCCTAATGAAATAGCTTTATTTGGGTTTCATCCTCCTGCCTTGATGCCACCTACATTTCTTTCTGTGTAAAGAATTCAGCTGCTGCTCTGTTAGCAGTTCAGTGGCATGTGGACGTTTCGCCAAATGGCAATCACAGCCCAATAGTCCTGACCCTGGCAGTGCCCAGAGCCAGTTGGGTTAGAAGGTGCAAGAAGTACTGAGATAGACCCCCAAAAAAAAAAAAAAAAAAAAAAAAAAAAAAAAAAAAAAAAGTTAATCTAGCTAGAGAATTAACCATGACAGGATTATCAGGTTCACTGCTCTCTTGTTATTTGCACACTCTCTCTTGTCTTGCAGAAGTCTTCAAAGCTCAATTCTTGCTGTTTTTTCCATGGCTGTTGGCACCTAGATATGCTAAAGAGTGCGAGCCTTAGTCATTCTGTTTCACTTCCCCATCTGTAAAAAGGGGATAAGCAGAATTTGCAAAACCTTAAAATGGTTTACACAGGTATTCTGCAGAGAGATCTTCCGATGTTTGCGAAAAGCCTTTGGCAGATACTCATTGCACTAGGTTGGTTAGCTACACAAGTTTATGCTCTTGGTTCTCTCCCTTGATTACATGGCCTGAATTCTGCTATTTCATGTACAATTTGGGATTAATTGTTGAATGACTTTCTGAGGTGAAAGTTGTTCGTCT
>NW_009725768.1:7366-8414 GCF_000703405.1 Apaloderma vittatum
CTTCAAGAAGTAAACTGCTTGTGGCAAAAAAAGTGAGAAATATAGTCAAATGCAGTTCCTGTTCCAGCGAGGATTTGCCCAGGTTGCTCAGGTTCCTCTGTAAGTTGTGAGGTATCACTTGTACAGTTTTTGTATGTTTATATCTGTATTTGTGACTTTTATCAGAAGATTGCAGTGCGGCTTTTAAAAGTGTAATGTACTCCTAGATAGTTGGGAAAGGCAGGGAACTTGTACCAGGCTAAGAATTCGCCAGAAGCATTGTGAAATTGGGTACTGGCCCTTAGCACAGACAGGGTGTTGGCAGAAAGGGTGGTCTGGACCTTCAGATTTTGACTTGCTGCAGACTCTTTGGCTTTGAAGCAGCTGCTTAAATTGTGTGAGCTTAAATTTCTTGTGGAAAAGTGATACTGTTTAATGTATTATGAAGATCAGTGTCTGAAGGATGGCAGAGATTGAGTAGAGAACTTGTTTCTTCATTATGGTTCCTGTTTTTTATCAGCAATTGAGCAATTTTGGTTTAACTAGTGAAAGCAAAGTTTGAAACATTTGTATTGCATCTCTGTTGATGCCTTTGGAAGAGAGCCTGAGGTGGAGCTTATTGCCTGAAAGAGAAGAAAGAGGGGATTTCCTTCATGTTGTCTGGGTTGATGTGTTCTTCACGGAAAGTTGGCTGGGCCATGGTGTACTGTTGTGTCATCGCTTGCACATCGTTACCACTATCCTCTTGCTCTGCTTTTCTTACCCGTGTACGTGTGTGTTCCCACACTCCTGAGATCTGGTTGCCTCCGAGGACACCTCTCTCACTGTTCTCGTAGCTGCGGTGAGCAGTGCTAGCTATGCTGGCAGTTTAAGCATCTTTCAGAAAAGCTGCTCTTGCAGTGTGAAAATACAAGGTCGTGCAGGGTCTCGTTCTGTCCTCCAGTCCGGCCTCCTCCGTGTTTCTGTAACTCCATCAGCAGCAGCAGGATTCTTCCCTCCTCTCATTGCTACAGGGCAAAGGAGGATCTGGTCCTTTGTTAGACAGAGGCTTCGCCTGACATTCATGAGC
>NW_009725768.1:8445-15517 GCF_000703405.1 Apaloderma vittatum
CCAAGTTGGGGGAGCTCATTTCTTGTGTAACAAAGGCACCATTCAGTGCTCTTTTCCCATTTGATATACTGAATAATAAGAAAAAATATATTTCCTCCCAGAAAGGAAATCTTCTTCTTCAGAAGGATAATGAAGCCTGGTGCTTTTCCAGAGCTGATGCCATTTTTAAAGCTCGTACTTGCATCATGCAGCATATTGTTTATATCCCTCTGTTGTTGTTTTGTCTCCATTAGGGAAAGGTTAGGCACTGGTTGTGGACACTGGGCATCTGTCAGCAACCATCCTGGGATGTTTTCATTAAAGTTAAGCACCACTTGGAGAAGGACTCAGTCTGTTAACATTAAAATAACGTGCACCTGCTTGAAATAATAAGTGTTTGAAGGATAGGGGCTTTGTCCCTGATAGTGCTGAGGCTTTATTTCTAACGTTGGGTTTAACACATGGTCCCTGCACGCTGAGCCCTCGGTGGGGTTACTCCCTTCTTGGGGGGCTCCGGTTCCCCTCCTGCAGGCTGGGGTGTGCAGATAATGTAGCTCTTCAAAGGTTGGTTAAACAATTGTATTGGAATTTTTGTACTTTGGTAGGGCGCTCTAATAAAAATGCATTAAAACCCCCCCAGAACTGTGAGCTGCTCGTGTGTGCAGTGGTGCCTCTGCTGTACGTAGAGCTTGCCTAGAGCTGAAACCATTGTGGGATTTTGAGTAAAGTTCTTCACTCTTGAGCAAAAAGCTCAATCATCTGTCTTGACGTGGGTGTCTCATAGACCAAGGTATCTTTTTCCTGTAGCACATACCGTGCTGGCTTCTTGACTTCGAGATTTAAGATACAAGAGACACCCCTGCCAGGGCTGCGCTGTTGCCACCTCTCTGTAAACAGCTGGATTGGCTCGGAGTGAAAGAAGTCATCTTCAGAAGAGCAGATTCCTTTCACTGCATTTCAAGTGCTCCAGAAAATAACGTTTTATGGGAGATTCTGTCATGTGTGCCTACTAAGTGCTGTGACAGTCTTAAATTAGAGAACAAATTACGACCTTTTTTTTGCGTAGGAATCTAACACTGCGAGCTATTATGGGGAGGTCTTTTTCCTCTTTTTCCACGAGTGCAGTTAGCAAATGAGACTTTTTACAAAAAATAACCAATTTGAACCTACAAGTCGATTCAGTTTGCTCCTCGTTTGCTGTTTGATTGAGAGCTATGTAGATTGAAGAAGAAAGGTATTGATCTGCTTTTGGGTTTGAAAACTAAGATTAAATGGAATATGTCTAAGGGTGAAAATGAGGTTTTAAATGGATGGAGGGAGGTGAAATAAAAACAAAGTAGTACAATATAATGTTAATGTAAATAAGTTCTGAGTTTCTTTCATAGTTATACAGAGATGGCGGTTGTAGGGTGCAGAAACTGTGTGGAAGTGACTTAGACTTTGCACGTGAGTAGACTGATCCACTAGCAGAAATATTTGCGTACAAGTCGTGGCAGATTGGTACCTAGCATGAGCAGGATAAAAATAAATCTGGTTTCGTCGTATCAGAGCATCTATTGGTTGCCAAGATTGCATTTGGACAGAGGGACGTTTATCATTAGACCAGAGCTGGTAGTTTGCAGTGAAGAATATTGGTTTTGCTGTTGTATGCATGAAATTCATGTGTAAAGAGACCGAAAACTTCAATATAATTGAAATGTTTCACTTTTCCTACAGATAATATGTTAGAAACCTTTTGTAGCGTGTGCGTTTGGGGTTTTTGTTCCGCTGGGTGAATTGTTAACTTTCCTGTGTACTGTCAACTTCTGGTGACTTTCATCGATAGCTCAAGGTGACAAGTAGACATTAGGTAATAAATATCAAGTGCAGCAATACTTAAAGGAAGTGAATGTGAAAGGGCTGTTAACGGAATCAAGTAAAAATTGGATTTATAACCCAACAAAAATTCCCGGGAGAAATTGCCTTTTGCTTCTTTTTGTAATTCAAATATGAAAATACAAGTGCAGGCTGTTAAAATACCAGTGCCTGGCGGAGTGTTTTGTTGGAAGTTCTCAAAGCACTCGTAAATGCACAGTACATTTCTATTTAGAGAGCGTGGGGAGAAAGAGAATTGTGGTGCAGAAGAGTGAAGAGCTTTTAATAAGTGGTGTCTCTGCTCACTTGCGATGGTTTATTTGTTATATGTATTTGAAGGTACAAGGCTCTGGTCGCTGTAGTGACAGCTGGTTTGCAGGTTGTGGCATTGGCTGAATATTTGAAGTCAGTTCTGTGTCGTCTTCTGCAGAAATTCTCTGTCTCTGTTCGGAGCCCTGGGTGCTGAGAAGGGGCAGTGGCTTCCCTGCAGCTACCACACGTGTGTAGTAGACTTGTGTAACTTCTGTGCTTTCCGTGCAGTTATAAATGCATGAAAATCTCACCGCGTGACTAACGTTTAAAAATGTGAGCTGGAAACTGAAACGTGGTGGGGAGGGGGGGGAAAAGCTTGCAATTCTTGGCTTAGCTCAGACTTACTTCTAAAAAAGCGATAGCCACTGTAGTACTCTGTTTAACCTGTCACTGCATCAGTGTAATGATGAAATTGTTAATATTGTGAGAAATTCAAGGACTGAGGTCCTGTAAATTATTAGTGAGATGAGGTTTGTGGCTGGCTCAGACCTCTCTCTTGGAGCGAGGTCCGTCCTCACTGGCCATTGAGGGAGCAGGTGGACTCGCCGCTTCCTAACGAATAATGGCAAATGAAATTGCAGCTGCTTTTAGGTCTTTTCATGATGACATGCATTTGGTAACGGGGGGAATAGAGGCTAATAATGAAAATTTATTATGAGGAAATCTTTAAATTAGGCCTTCGCTGTGAGTTGTGAGATGGATTTCACCTTGAACCATAATTCACCTTTCTTAAATTTTTTTGAGATAAAGGAGTCCTAACACCTGAGACGAAAATGAGTTTGTTTGAGCGCAATAGGTAAGTAATTTAAATGCAAATACTCTTTTACTGGAAAATAATTGAAATACAAATTGAAATTTTTTTTTGAGATAATAATTAGCACCTTATAAATGAAACTGAGTGAAAATGCTGCTTATGAGTGGAATCTGTTTGCAGGGGTTTGTACAAACGTTTTTCATCAAATTGACTTTCATTTTCTGAATTTTCATTTTGTTTTTGAGTTGGGATGCACTGCTGGGTCAAACACCAAACTTACAGGAGATGGATAAAATCTGAGAATCGTAATTTACCAGGAGTCACAGACATGGCAGCAAACCATGCTTGCTCTCTGTTGTTTTTATGGCTGTCTGGACTGGAAGTGGGGAAAAATTAAATGCTCGCTGTGGTCTTTCTATAGATGCAGAAAGAAAATAAGTAAAATTTGAAGGAGCTTGAGGCATCCTGAATGCTTTCATTGAGTCTTGGGCTGCCAGGGCAAGATTTGCAAGGATGTTTAGATGCCTAAATAAGTGTGTACGTGCCCAGTGGGGTTTTATAAGAGGATATGTGAGCTGCAAACTCAGGTGTGTTTGTAAGGGCTACGAGGCATCTGTCTACAGTTCTTAGGTTATTAAAAAAAAAAAGTTTGTAAACCTGGACCCTTTTGAAAAGGGTCCTGTGGTCCTTAAATGAGCTCATTTTGGTCTTGTGAAATCTTGCACAAAGGAGTTAGCTAATCTCTTTGACACCTTCCTGTGAGTTCAGGGTCAAATTGAAGCCTCTCAAGTTGTAACGTAGAGCCTTAATCACATGTTAAACCATATTACTATTATTTTTTAGGTTAACTCTTGGATTCAGGTAAAAAGTCTGCAAGCTTGCACGGTGTTGCTGAGTGTTCTCCCATTACCAGAACAGGATGCAGCTCTTCTGGCTTGCTTTAAAATGTGATGCATAAGCACTGGAAGGGAGAGTGATAGTGGGATTCAGTTAGAGGGTATGGGGACAACTGAGAAGCCGTGCAGGGAAGGCACAGGAAATCCTGGTGAGGCTGTTATTCACACTAGAGGCAGCATGGGAAGAATATGCATTAATTGGTTAATGCTTGTGAAGTGCTTTGAAGATGGAAATAGCTATGTAAGTGCTTGGTATTATTATTATGCTGACAATGGCTATGTAGAAGAGTCGTGGCGCTAAGGGAGCAGTCAAAATTGATTAAGAGACAATTTTGAAACAGAAAGTTTTGAAGGGAGAAAATTACATCCCTTGAGAAGAGGCCATTCTGCCTGAATATTGGGATAACTGTGTTCCTTCTCTGAGCTGAGCAAATGATTGCGAGTAACGGCCAGTCTGCACAAGACTCCCCATTCCGTCAGGAATTATGCTGCTGGAACTTTTGCAGATAATTACAGTTCTTTAGGTTGTTAGTGAGGGATTGCTGGTGAGGGGTGGGATTGTTACAAACATTAGGGAACAAGTTGTTTAGGCTCCTTTGGGGTGTGAAGGTCACGTAGTGTGTAGTTGGAAACTTGGTTCGTGAAGTCCGGTTCCATTAGGAGCAATTGGGAAAACCCTGGAGCTTCTGGATTATGAATCACAAAAGTCCATGTGTAGACAACTCCAAGTGATTTTCCAGCAGAGATGAGAAAGAGTTGATAAGACATTTAATAAGGCTTGAGGAACCTTCATTGGAATGATTGGAGTGGTCTGATGCCCTTTGCACAGGAGGAATTCCAGCTGAAATGGGCTGAGGCTGGCAGAAGGACGATCAGAGGAGTGGAGGGTGTATCTTAGGGTTTGTTTAGCCTGGCAAACAGGGTTACAGGGGCATTTGATGATTCTCTATGAATACATTAAGGCCAGGTGAAACAAAACAGGGAGAAGGACTGTTTTAAGCTAACAGAAAATGTTGGTATGAAAACATGAGTATAAACTGGTCATGAATTAATTTTTAGCTTGGAAATTAGAATAATGTTTATGATCATCAAAGCAGTGAGGCTCTAATGCAAATCTTTCAGTGCAAAGTACAGAACAGAAAAGCTAACATATTTATAAATGGGATTATATGGTGTGACTGCCAAGCCTGGAAGGAGACAGCGTGTAATAACCGTGAGTTCTTTTAGCTTTTAACTTTTTATCTCTGTGTATATACACGCACAGGAACACATATCCATATACATGCTTTACAGTCCAATTTGTAGCCGCTTGCTCTATCTCTGTGTTTTTCTAACTGATGGCTGTAATAGTGAATGCGATTATAGAAAACAAACTCGAACTGGCAAAACCCACTGGTTTTTATTTGCCGGAGACTTTGAGCACAGGCCCAGCTGTCAATCAGTGTGTTTAAAGCTCAGCAAACTTAGAAGTTGGACTCATACATTAGATTTTTTTTTTTTTGGCGTCTTGTCCAGCCTGTCTGAACCAGTCACACTGTGATGCTCGTCTGAAAGCCTCGCGCATGTTTTCTGTCAGACTGGAAGCAGAATGAGACCGTCCTTTCTTACTGAGATTTCTGCATGCTCCCTTAGTTCATGAAATCCTGTTTGGTGTGAGAGTATCGGTATTAACACATGCACTTGGTGCACCCGGTATATCTGTTGGGTACAGAGCAAGAGCAGAGCCGGTGCGCTACCCACGTGATTCGTGGCAGCTGAAGCAGTTTTCGTCCAAGGTCAGTGCACAGCACGGTGAGGAAGCCGTTACCGGATAAACCAGAGCGTGGAGCTTTAGGGACAGGACTGTGCTGCTTTTGCAGTCTTTGAATATAACTTTGCTCCTGTGCCTTATTTGTGCAGCCTCTCTGAGGGATGCTGGCATCAGCGCTGCCTGGAAAGGGCAGTAACGGGAGCATGTGGCTGACTGGCCGTGGCAGTAGGTACAGGGACTTCTGCATTTATACCAGTAACTTGCAAGAAACCAGGGTCTGGGGTCTTGTCTCCTCGGGTGTCTCTGGGGGATCGCAGGTAGCTTTCGGAGGGTGGCATCCCTTGTGGCTGGGTAGCAGAGGAGACCTCGAGGTGACTTAGGACAGCGCAAGCCAAGTGAGTGTGAAAGTGCTGAGCTGCCAGTTGGTTGATTTGCTTTTGTGTTGCTGATAACTGGTCCAAGGAGCGCAGTAGTTGTGTAAACCCTTTTATACCTGTTTTGCCTGGCAGAGCATGGCAGCTGGGGTAGAGGGCAGAGGCACTGTGTGTGTGTGAGCGTGCGTACGTGCGCTTTTGCTTGTATGGCAGAAATATCGCCTGGTCATGCCATGAGTCTCCCTCTTCCTAGCGCAGGAACTTTCTCCTCATTCCAGCAGGTGTTACAAGGATAGACTGTACGTCTAAGTGGATCTGGCTGATGTGCTCTGGAATGTTCTTCTGGTTAAGATCTGTTGCAGGTATGTGTCGAGCAGCCTGTCGGACAAAGGGGTTGACCCCATTCCTGTCTGATTATTTCTTTAGCTGCTTGCTCATTTATTTGTTCTTTGTATTAATGACTCATAATGGCTCTAACCTTTATTCAGAGTTTTCAGTCATTGCTGTTGAGAAGCATCCTGTACTTCTAGTCCTGGAGGTGACTAATATTGTGTCATCTAGATAAAATACTTGATTCCAAGCAGATGGATGAGAGCTTTTCTCTTCCTCTGTCTAGTGCTAGAGAGAAGAGGCCACATCCTGTGTCCTGGGGATACGTAGAAGCACCTGCAGCCTCTGGCTTTGCTTAAAACATTACTGTTGGGCTCACATCAGAGCCCTGTTGCTAAGAAGCTCTACGCCAAAATTTGGGTCCAAATTGTGGGAGTAAGGCTCACTGCTAAGAATAGACACACCTGCTGGCTTTGGTCTGGGCATGTTGCTTCGCTTCCCTTCCCTTGTGTCTCCTGCTGCCTCTTCCAGACCCCTTCCCTTGGCTTCCTGCAATGCCCACGGTTTGGTAGTAAAACCCCAAGGAGTTGGTGTTGCTGAATATCGGAGGCATGAATATTGTACAGGGAATGAAGGAGATTACTTCTGACTCTCAGCAGATTCCTGCCGTGGAAAGCTAGTTGTTCTGCAGTATTGCCAAACTCTGTTCGCTAGTTGTTTAGTATTCAGAAAAATTTCATTTATATATAAACCCAAGGTTTTATTTTTATCTCCTCCTCTTTTTTTTTTTTTTTTAGTCTTCCCTGTAATAAAGGGGCAGTTG
>NW_009725768.1:15548-61489 GCF_000703405.1 Apaloderma vittatum
GCCCTGTAATGAAGCTGCAGTTGAGCTGTTGCATGTGTGCCTGTGCCTAGCAACTGTGCCTAGCAACGTCACGGCATCGCAGCGAGCCCGCGCTGGGGACCGAGCCGCTGGCTGTCAGGGAGCTGGTTAGAATGGTAATTTGTGATGAAAGATACTAGAGCCTCTTTTTCATGAGGCTTGCAAAGCCCTGTTCTTAATTTCTTGACCTTCAGGCTCCCTTAAATACCTACAGACAGCTTTCTGCCGCTGCCCTGCCCAAATCAGACAAGTGGAGAGTTGCCTGGTCGCTAACCCTCTATAGGGCGAGCGGGACTTTGAAACCTTTCTCTTCTGTTTTTCAGCCAAGTCGTATTGCCTTGCACATAGTTTACCCCACCCCACGTACAAGCGAGCAATTCCTTTGACACATCCAAGGCACCGTAATAATGACCGGGTCTGAAAGTGCCATATGTAATGGGCAAGACTTAAAATATGTGCCATGGGCACTGGCAAGTGGATCTGCTTCTCTTGGATGCAACTCTGGGGCAAAAAGCTGAGGGTATGCTTACAGCAGAGCTAGCTGTGCCTGCTTGATAGGTTTTTAAAGTGTTTAAAGCTCTTGTCTCTTCCCAGGATATTCAGCTTGGAGGCTTTTTGTTTGATTGGGGTTTCGGAAACCTTAATGCATGAGCTATTTCAGTCAAGGTTCCTTAAAGCCCCATTAAGTTAAGTGACAGTAACTTGTGAAATGCAATGGGAGAATGAATGTCCTTCGTTCTAATGCAAACAAAGGACATGAAATAAAGTACTGTTAGTCACTTGTGTCACAGGACAGATGTGCAGGGGTACAGCAAGGAACCAGAGAGCACAAACTAAATTGGCTGGTTTGGCCTGCCTCCTGAAAGCTTGCAGCAGTGGGTGTTGGGCTCTGTAGTAGATAGTGAATCCTGAACACATCTGCATGTATATATTGGATAGAGGAAAGTCTCCTCCTTGCTGGCAGCTCTGAGGAACAGAAGAGTGAGGACCTTCTGTAACCAGGCTTCCTGATTCTTTGTGTTTAGTACTAACTGCAAATGCTTCGTGTAGCTGTACCACTGCCTTTGGGTTAACGTGGTGTTTATGGTATGGGATGGAGTGGGAAGAAACATAAATCTTTGGTTTACATGAGGAATCATAGAGTGAGTCCTCTAGTTTCAAACAAGTAGAGATGCAAATGTAGCAAATCTTCACTCTTAACTATGCTGATAAAGCTCAACTCTGCTTAAAGCAGCGTGAGCTGTAGTATATTTGGCCTTGCTGACAAGATTCCTCTGCTTTGTTCATTGTTAAAAGGTTCAGGGTTTTCTGTCTGTCTACATTCCTTGCATCGACAAACTCCACTTGCTTGGCCAAACACGATCACCATAGAGTCAGTAGAGCATGGAAAAAATCTCTTCTTTTGTGATACAGTCAGAACAGGCAGAGCCCATTTCACTACTTGGCTTGACACATGCATGTTTCAGGAGCCCTCCAGATGAAGCAATCAATGTGCTCTTTGTCACCATGTTTTCGAGGAAGATGGTAAAAACTGAGATTTAGTGAAAAGATTCATTAATGTGTCTCAATGAACATAGACTTTTCTAGTATTTGCTTTGATACTGCATATATTCAAAAGAATGTGTTACCAGGGATTTTCTAGATGCTTGTTAAAACAACTCCAAAGTAATTTTTAATATGTTCTATTATTGGTCCTTAAGCCCTCCTGCCTCCCCTCCTAACAGTAAGATAGGAGGCAATCACCTGCCTTTCCCCTTGCTGTGTGCAAGCCTTTCCTCCTAAACACTTGTCCTGTTTTCTGGTTTACTTTGATTCTCTTTAACTTGTAAGCTTTACAGATGGTAAAGTGGTGTGTAAATCTGCAGGAGTGATTGAAAAAGATGTAGCGTGCACCTGGGGAAAGCCAGCACGATGCTGTAATGTCTCTTTGATAACCCCACAGCAGTGTGTGTTGCGGTGTTCACTGCAGAACAGCTCAAGCTCTTACCAGCTACACAACAGGTAGTGTCATTTTTGCATGCTCCCTTTGATAGCAATAAAAAAAAATAAATAAAATCTGATGTGGGTCTTGACGATTCTGTTCCCAGGTCATTCCAGGGTAGGGCTGAAGCAAGCTGGCAGGGGACAGCCTGGGTCAGGTCAGCATGCCGTGCTGCCCTCCCTCTCTCCTCTGTTAAGAGCAGAGGACTTCAGCCTCAAGGGAAAATCTGGCAGCTGCTATTATGATATTATGACCAGTGGACTCACTTTGGCAATTTCTAGCTAAACCAAATGAGGCATCACTGTGTGGCAGCTGAAGTCTCTGGCCTCTCAGCATGTCAGGGGACTGCAGTGCAGCTGTAAGACAGGACATATGTGCAGTGTCATGTTCTTGTGATTTCAAGTTTTGTCCTGCCAACGGCTTTTGATGTTACCTGAAACTGGATATTTCCCTTTTTCTCTACCGTGTGTCAGAACTCCTTCGACCTTGCTATTGAAATTACATGCCCTTTCAAGGTTCCCTCATGAAATATAAAACCAAAGTACGATAAAGCAGAAAGTAGTTTCTTTAGAGGAGAAGGTGAGCCTGGCACAGAGAAAGGGATGTACAGTGGGGTGGCAGTTGTCATCCTGACCATCTGGAAGAGGCAGCGTTCAACACAGGCTTGGGTTTAACTGTCCAGCTTTTGACTTTATGCTTCAGGACAGGTGCCTTTATTTCCATGTAGGAGCTTGTTGAATTCCCAGGAATTTAAAAGACACGCTGCTATCTTCCTTTCTTGCCTTTCAGAGATGCCCATGGGCATTACGAGCTGCGGGCTGAAGCTCTCGGGAGGAGATGACTGGGGAGAACAAACAGTCTTTTGGAGTCCCAGTGTTGGTACGAGAAAAATGCCGTGGTCTAACGTAATAACAGGGTGAAACTGTACCGGAGAACTGTGAGGCTCCGGCTTTTTCCTAACGGGAAATATGTGTCATTTCTGAGATACGTTGGAAAGGATATGGTCATGGAGCAGCGCAGCGATGTGTGAGGATGGTGCTGGGACAGTTGGAAGTTCCAGACTTAGCTTTCCCCTGCTGTGCAGATGTTTGTAGTTTCCACCTGTAAGGCAGTTTGATTGGTGCTTTAGCTGGGGAACTCCAAGGTCAGCAATGTCACTAGAAATCCCAGCATGTATAGGAAATTTGCTTTATTTTCAGAGAGAAATATTTTGGTTGGGAGAGGAAGGGAGGGCACATGCAGGGGAACAAATGTTACTGCAGCATCTTCACCGTCTTTTCTGTTACTCCGTTCTTTCTGCTTGGGAAGTCCTTAAAACGGAATTGTTACGCTAACGTTGGAACAATGCCTAAATATAACAGATCTCTGCAATAGCAATCTAAATGTCTGGGCAGCACTAAAAGGACTAACGTTGGAACAATGCCTAAATGTAACAGATCTCTGCAACAGCAATCTAAATGTCTGGGCAGCACTAAAAGGGACAAAGTGATGACAGAGTGGGAGTGAAAGACTGTTGGAATGGAAGGGAAGCAACGTCTCTCTCCAGAGAGCTGGAGGTGGCCGATTGGTTTCAGGAAGGATATGTTTGATTTGCGCTATCACAGTGTTGTGCCATCCTACTGGAATGTGGAAACTCACATACTACTTTTGATTCGAAGTGGATATTCTAGTTTTTTCTGGACATGGCAGTAGTGGCATGAGCTGGATTCAGATAAAAACCACGTGTTCTCTGCCCTTGCCTTGTTCAGTTCATCGCTCCATGTGTTCAGGGAGAAAAAGGCACTGGCTGTCCAAGACTTAAATCATCTCCTTGATGATGTTCTTGGATCTGCTGGCTTTTGATTAAAAGTTATAGTTAATGGAATGTCTCTGATTAAAAGTTATAGTTAATGGAATGTCTCTGCATTATTTATTACCCTGAAGGCTTTGATATAAGACTGTAGGTTAAGTTAAAAGTATGAAAAGGTGAATACTTGGGGAAACAAGGCTCAGATTTATGAAGTATGAAGGTACTTTTCCCTACCTGTCCACTTAAACTGTGTAAGTCAAAGCTAGACTATGGGTGGAGTACTTACTGTTTGTGATTGTAATGATTTAGAAGACTACTAGTTAAGGGAGCATAATTAGTTGCTGATGGTGAGAAGTGGAGCGAGTTCTGTGGTTTCTTGAGGCGAGTCGTGTGTGGTTTCACGTGTGTCATCCTACAAAGAAAGCTGAAGCAGGGGCACTTCTGCCCCGAGTTTGACTCGGAGCGAGTTCTGTGGTTTCTTGAGGCGAGTTGTGTGTGGTTTCACTTGTGTCATCCTACAAAGAAAACCGAAGCAGGGGCACTTCTGCCCCGAGTTTGACTGTTGTAGCTGTGTCTCCATCCCTGGGCTCTACCCTACTCATCACAGCCTCCAGATGTGCTCTTGGTGGGTGCTGAAAACCTCTGCCAGCGTTTGATTGCCGTTTCTGACTTGGGTTCTGGTGTCTTGGTTTGAAGAGCTTTATGCAACAAAGGTGACTGACTCTCGGTGGTAGTGTGAGTAGAAATATTGGGAAGTTGCTGCTGTATGAACAGGGTTTGTCCCTGGTATTTTAGGCCAGGATGGAATGTGTTTGTGTCTGCAGGATATGGATTTCAGTTTTCTTGGGGAAAGGTTTTTTATGTTGGTCTCTTTTGTTGAATAGACTAGAACAACACAAAATAGAAACATTTGTGCCTAAGCAACAATAACTAAAGAAAATGACAATACCAAAACCTACTGCATTAAGGAGAAGACTGTCATATATCACCAACAGATGATACTGCTGAGCACAAGTCAGTGTGTACGATTTGATATTTGTTCTTTCTGAATTATGCAGTGACCATACATCAATGTCTGCTGAATTAGATTTCTTTTCTGCTGAGAAACAAAGTGCATCAACCTATATTTTAGGAAGCACTTCAGAAATAAATTCCATTTCCCTCTACTTCCTTAGATATTTACTTGGTGTAAATCAACCTAGTTAAAGTACTTCTTGCTTTACCCTGCCGTGGATCTGGCCTGGTGAGTTTAAGGAATTGAAAGTAGGTGGAGGAAGATGTTTTATACCTGTTTCCTTTGTACTTGTAATGTCAGACAATGCCTTTGATTGTTATTTAGCTTCTGACAACTTGGTGAGGATTTGTAGTGACAGAATTTGAATGTACAAGTTTCTGTGAGTCTGTAGAGCTGCTGAAATTCTATCTCGAGTGATGAAACTCAGTCCTAGCCCAGGGGCTTGAAGGGTAGAGCAGCCAAGGCAGCTGACTCCTGTGTGTGGTGGTGTTTGTTTGAAGGAAATAACAATTCTGTTGCCATGGTTGTGCTTGAACGATCGATTCTCCTCTTTGGGAAGTGTAACCTGGTTTGTTTTGATGGGTGTGTGCAGTGACCATTGTGGCTGCTGGTCACGAGACATTGAAGACGTGAGAACCACTTAGTGGCACCGCTGCCGTTGTCCTGTGGGGGATGAGCTGGTTCTGCTCCGGAGCTCAGCCAGCTGTGTGGCGTTAGGCAGAGGCCACGAACGCTGGAGTGGCTGACACGAGGACGGTCCCATGCTCGTGTGTCTGAACAACTTCAGATACCATGAATAAACCTCCTACTTGCTTCTGTCTTCAGTCACGTAGCTTGTGCTGTCAAAAGGAATCCTGGTCTTTGCGTACGAAGACATTCTTCCTACCCAACTCACGGCAAGAGGCGGATCAACTCCAGGAATGAGGCTGGAGGGGTTTGCAACTTCCTGCTTAAGCGAGAGGCAGCCCGAGCAGTGTTCAGCTGATATTTAGTTTTTGGTTAAGTGTCCAGTCATGTTAAATTTTGTGGCATGTGGATTAACTGTGTAGTATCAAATGCCGCAGGCAGCCCGTGTTTCTGTTAGAAATGCAGCTCTTCTATCAGCATGCTGCAAAGTTAATATTTCATCATTTTCCTTGTGTGTATGAGCCAGAAGTGAAGCTGGTTAGTCTGTTGACGTTGTTCAAGCAGCGTATATTGCACAAAACAAATACTGTAAGTGGAGACCAGTAAAGCTGGCTTTTAAGCTCTTATCACTGAGAAAGCAGTTGTGTCCCTGGCTAAAAATATTTTTCTGCAAAGACCCAAGCCCTCCATGAGTGTGGGCTTCCTTGGGTTGTGTTGGTTTTTTTTGACTCCACCTTGGATTGTGGTCACTTTGGAGAAAGGCTCTGTCCACTGAGCAGTGCCAAGTATGATAATGCCTTTGTCCTTGTCTGGAAACTTCAAGTGCTACTGCAATAAAATCACACTGATGCATTCATTAAAAAGATATACTCTCATAATAAACGACTTTCCAGAATTGAAAATAGCAGGTTGCATTGGCAGAGCAGTTAGAATTAGCTCCATTCTCAGGCTCGTCATCTCCATCATGAAACAGGACACGTGCTCACAAATACATATCCCCTGATGAGTTTCATATTGGTTTTATACCTTCAGAAAGCTATGAGTCCATGAATAATAGTATTAGGAGCTGGAATATCTACATAAATATTTACACTGCCACAAGGAGCCTTCTGGCAGAAGCCAGCTGATCCGTTAGTGCTCTCTGTGTTTACCTTTTTCACGCGCTCTCGTAGCTTGTGAATAAAGTGGCAAATTGCGAGAGGGGGAACGGAACCGTTGTGGAAGGGTTGTTGGTAATTCCTGTGGTACCGGGGCTGACGGTTCATCTGCAGAGGGTGCTCCCTGCGTGCAGCTTGTGGTGTCCTTGCTTGGCGTAGCCCCTCTGCGGAGTGTGAATTCACCTGGAAATTCATAGCACAGACGCTGGCAATCGGCCTGTCACACCTTCATACTTTTGCTCCTGGGCTGAAGGGGTAGAGAATCGTTTTTGCAAGTTTTCAGAAGAGAAATGGAGTGTTTCCCTATCATGTGCTTTAGATTTTAGATAAGGTTTTGTCAGTCAAGCCTGAGCTGAACTAACTCAAACCTGAAAGCAAATTACAGAGTATGCATAAATTCTCTTTGGCTGCCTGGATCTCCTTCCTGTGCCTGCTGACTTTTTCCAGCAGTGTCCAATATAAATGAAGTTCCCTACTATTACAGTTGAGGAAGAATATATCGCTTTCCAGTTTGTCAGCTTTTGAAAAACTAATTTTTGTTTGCAATAAGCAATTTTATTTAAGCTGTGTCCAAAGCACATCTTGGACAAAATCATAAACATGCAAATATTTCAGTAGATTGATTTGATATGTCATAAAGCGGTGTCCTCTTTTTCCATTATTTATTTGGTTTTCTTCAGCTAGATTTAAGATTAAGTACACTTTACTGGCCTTTGTTTTTTGTTTTAATTGCTGATTATGCAGGGATGGCATCAGTTTGTGTTGATCTTAAAGCTTATTGCCTTTTATATGACCTGGGAAGTGTTTGGAACACGGTGTTGCTGACCTTGAATTTATTTTTCTGAACTTGATACAGTATCGGTAGCTTTTCTACCATCAGGAAATGGGAGAAGAGAGCTGCTTTATTTTCCCAATTTCCTTAAGTTGTTCTGATGACATTTACTTAAAATTAAAATAAAAAAAAAAGTGTGGTAGAGACAGATTCAATATCCTCACATTGACTTTGAGTGCCAGTCTGGTTGAAGAAAAGAGGATGTGACTGAATTTTAGGAAACTGAAGCTTATGGGTCTTTGGCAGTCTGCAAGTTATTAAACCAAACTGGCCCTAATTTTACTGCGCTGTGATAACGGGAATATTCCCAGTCCCGTGCAGCTTTCTGGCACCAAGCTAATCCATCCTTTCAGTGAACTCTAGAAATAAATGGAGCTGAAGTGGAGGAGGGAGGTGGATTTCACTCTTGTCTGCTTTATGTACTGACAAAATCCCCTGAGAGAGGCAGATGCCAGGTGCTATAGAAATGCAAAGTACTTTAGTCTGGCCTGGTTAACGAGTTTTGTGCCTAGCTCAATTTTAGTCTCCGGTGGATTATGGGGCTGTCCTAACTCTCATCAATGTAATAAACATGATACAAAAAGACTCCCTGGGTAGTAAATATGATTGACCATTTTAGATTCATAAAGGTGTGAACTTTGTCTTGCGGAGAGGAGTTCCACTGCATGTTTTTTGCACCGAAGTAGGTCAATCTAATTATAATTGGCTTTAATGAGCACTGCTCTGCAATTCTTTACCTGTAGCTGGTTGGCACTCGGAAGCGCAAATGCCATTGCTGCCTTTGAGAAAAGCAATGAGAAATCAAAGAATTGATTTCTAATCTAATTTATTTCAACTTGAAAGCCTTGGTTATCTACATAAGCAGAGGTAAACGATCCAGTATCAGTAAGAAAAGCCAGAGCAAATGCAGGCAGCAGCGAGCAGCAGCTCTGATGCTGGCCACGGGAAAAAGGTCAAATTCTGCTTTTTGTCTCACAACAGTTGCCTGGCAAACTGTCTGGAATGTAGCTGTGCTGGGGAGGAGTTATTCCGTTAAAGCCGGTAGGAGTTAGATTGGTTTGTTTGAACTTTTTCTTGGTGCCTTAAACCCAGTTAGGTCAGTGGGTTGAGCACGGTGCTGACAGCAGTGACCACACTGAGGTTGGGGGTTCAATTCCTGCTCGGTCCCCATGTGTTGCCTGATCTAGTCGAGAGGTGCCGTCCCTTCCCGTGACAGGGAGGATGGATTAAATGATCTCTAAGGTCCCTTCCAGCCTAGACCATTCTATGATTCTACAAAAAGACGTTTGGGTAAAGCACGGCTGACTTTGGCGTCATCGTTCTGCTGCTCTGTGGCCTCTGCACCCTCGTGCTTGAGGCATCCAGCGCGGCTGGGTCTGTGGCAATGTGCTGACCCGCTGGATCCCGGGTGTGACGGAGGGCCTGATGGGCTGTGAAAGGGTGGGCACAGGTCTGCTCCCCAGGGACAGTCCGCAGCTGCTATTAGCCTGTTCCATTTACAGCCCAAGAGATGGTATCTGGGGCCCAAGTTCCTGCAGGGAGGACAGCGATCCATCTCTTGATATTTTTTACTTTTATGTATTTGCTGGGACCGTGAACTGAGAAGAAATTCAATGGAAAGAATCTTGTGTGATCCATTTTGATGGCAAAGTTATGAAATGTGCATTCTACGCTGTCCAACTTTTACTTTTCTCTCTTCTCTTGCCAGCCCAGAACTGCAGTCACATTTTGCAGGGCCCAAACGGGACGATACAGAGTCCGGGCTTTCCTTATGGATATCCAAATTATGCAAACTGCACGTGGACAATCACTGCCGAGGAGCAGAACAGGATACAGCTGGTTTTCCAGTCCTTTGCATTAGAGGAAGATTTTGATGTGTTATCTATCTACGATGGACTGCCTCAGCAGGGCAATCTGAGAACAAGGTACGTTGGTCATACCCTGATGTTTATAACCGTGTTCCTATTTCTGCCACCGAAATTAAATCTGGGTTGGAGGTTTATGCTGCAATAAACTGGGAGCACTTCATGAGGGGTCCTTACAGTTGTTTTGTTTTCTTATCTCTGATAAGGTTTGAAATGTTTCTCTGAATGCCTGACAGTAATGATTTATCAAGAGTCATTCTAGACATCCAGAGAAGTTAATTAGAAAATGGAGCAGGAGGAAAGCAGAGCTAATGTGCAGAGGAGCTTCCCTCAATCCAGAAGAGATTCTCTGAGTGGGAGGGAGGATAATGGGTTTCAGTTTATAGCTCTTCCAAATGCTTTGTGGGTGCATTTGGGTAATTCCCTAATTTGCAGTCTGTTCACTGTCTGGGCAGGGGAGAGATTCTTTCACATCTGACTAAACTGTTGGATCTTTAGGGGTAAAGAAGTTACTGAGTAATAGACTTCAGTATGAAGACTCTCCGTGGATTCTGGTCTCCGATCGTAGCTACCATCCTTGTAGTAATAATAAGTTAAATGAGAGGCTGATTTTGAAAAAAGTAATGTTTTGCTGTGGTAGCAAATGTTATATGATGTGTCAGACTTCTGCATTTGAAGAAGTGTCATGATCTCAGACCTCCAGATCTGAGGCACAGATGAAGTCAACTTGGTGACTTGTGACATGACTGCTCTTGTCTGATGTGGTGTCTGATTGCACCTGAAGTATGGCAGTCATGTATTGAAAAAGTAATAGAAACAGTGGCAGCACCTGGTATTAGAATCCCTAGTAAGAATGCCATAGTCATGGGCAGCCCTGGAAATTGATTTTACTTCAAACCGCTTTAGGGCAGATCATTTGACCTCAGCATCTTGTCTAACCCAACTGGAACATCTCACTCAAATACTGGTGAAAATCAGCTCTTTATGTAGATGATTTCAGTTATGCAAATAAATCGTATCTTTATGTTGCAACTGTGCTTGAGAATCATCTTCATTATGGGACCTCATCATTTAATCAGAAGGTAGCATAGTGCTTTGCTTTGGGTATTATGTAAAGGATGCCTGCATCTGGGATAAAATTCTGCTCAGGAAACTTTGCTTGGTGAGCAGTCAATGCTGCTCTTGCCCTGAAAAGCCTCCTGGCAAATTGCTCTGCTCGTCAGCAGTGCCAGATGTTTCCTGTTGCCGTTTAGACGTCGTTGGGAAGTTCTGCTGAAGAAGCAAAAGCTGTGGATTAAATTAATTCAGAATTACAGTCGTAGTGGAGTAAATCGGTAAGATGTTGTAGATGAGTTGCATCCAGGTATTACTCTGAGCTCATGGTAAGCGTGATGTGATTATAGACGGAAGGAACAGAAAGGGAGTCTTCCTACAGTTGACCAGTACAGCAAGGTTCTTGGGTACAGCTTGGATACCGTTGTGACAATTACCAGAGTAAGGTCCTCCCTTGGTATCAGTGGTGAACTTCACGTGCAGCTTGGGTAGATGTGGGATGAAACCAGGAGCACAAAGCGAGGTGAGGATGTTTCCTCTCTAATGAGGAGGTGAAGTGTTTAGGAATGGTGTGTATTTAGTAGAGTGGAGGAAAGTGAGATAAATGAGGGGAAAAGAGAGGTGTCAAAGAGGCTTTTTAGAAGTCTGATGAAAGCATTTACAGAGGGCTTAGAAAAGTAAATGATGTGGACTCTTGTGTGATGGACGCTTGCATTCTTCCCCTGGACATTTCTAGATTAGTGACTTCAAAATTGGAACTTGCTCTTCTGTGCTCTTTAGTGTCTCACTTCTTTGTTCAGCTAATTTTTTTTTTCCTGTGTACATCAATCTCACCTCATTAAACTCTGTAGCTGTTGCCCAACATGCCTTTTTTTAATATTTTTTCTTTTTTCTTTCTCACTTTTTTCTTTTTTTCTTGGGGCTATCAATTTTGGGTTTTTTCTCAGGCTGTTTTCCAGATGTATTCAATTCATCATCCAAGCACAGCACTCGACGATAGATGACCATGCATCATTCATGAAAGCTCATGCTACCAGGAGGAGGGCCAAAATAAGCTGTAAGCAAGTGTGAAAGAAGGGAAAGGAAACAAAAGCAAACTTCCTTAGGGAAGATGTAACTGGTTTGTTCATTGTGTTCAAGGCTGGTCAGCAAAACGGTTAACGGAGAGGCACCGTATCTCTGCTTCTCCCGCTCTTGAGCTTTTATTGTTGAGCATCACTGATGTATTTCGGTAGGTCGTGCTTGCCTGACTGCGAGAAGAGGATGATCTTAATGTTGATGACGTTCTCTTGTGCTGAGGGATGGGGAACGGTTGTCTCCATGCCTTGCTGCTCCATTTCAGCCTTGTGTTACGAAGAGTTTCTTTGGCCTGATGCGTCACAGCGTCGCGTCTGTGTGCGGTTCTGAGAAGGGGTTAATATCCACGTTCATTGTGTGCTGGCAAGCACCCTGTTGTCTTGCAGTTTAATGTGGTGTGAAAGTTCCCTAATAGAATAAGAGCAGACTTAATCCAATGAGACATTTGCTAATAAAGTGCTTTACTGTATATTAGGGAATTTGCGCTGTGCATTTGTGATGAGTATGTGAATATTAAATGCGTTTTGGTGTCTTAATTTAGGCGTCCAGGGCTGTTGCCATCTTTCAGTGCCATGACTTTGTTTGCTAAAATCAGAGTTTCTTTCCGAGTCCTTGCTCCTTCAGCTTTTTTTCCCCAATGCCGTACACCGGCTTTCAGCAGGGACCACTGTAACAGAATCTTCTAGAAAACCTGGGAACAGCGATGGCTGCGCATTTGTGTCTCCCTTGACTTGAGTAGGAGCTGTGGGTTTTTGTGAGTTTAGATGAGAATTGTAACTTCCCTTGATGCCCATCTGTGGCTTTCCCTTCTTTTAAGCCGTGTTTGTGCTCGTTACACAAGATGAAGCTCTCCCGAATGCTCATTGTTCGAGTTCCTAACGGCTCGAAACTGCCGGTGGGTCCAGAGGGATGTGTGTGGAGACCTGATCTGAAAACTGCAGTTACTCAAGAAATAGTCTTTTTGCAAATTCCCATTGTGCTTTGCTGATTGTGTCATTGTTAAGAGGATGCTCCAATCAGGTTAGTCTTCTGATTGCTTTCCCGCTGTGCTGGGCTTAGAAGCTTGGCAGAAACCTGACTAAAATTTGAATATTTGGAGTTATTTATGGATTGAAGATTGCTATGAGATTTGGGAGACTCTTTGCACCTCTTGGTGGCAGACCGTTGTTACATGACACAACCAGACAGTAGTTAATGAGAAAACCACATGATATCTTCAAGTTTTTCATCTGCTGCTGGTAATTTCCAGGACACTTTGAATGTGAGAATCTTAAATTAGTTGCTGTTTTCCTTATGTGAAGCTTCAGGCTTGCAGTCAGGTCCAGGAAAATTTATTTACAATATCTTTAAGTCAGTCATTTCAGATACCTAATCCTGCTCCCTTCGGAAGGGAGCCATTGAATTTATATTATCAAATGGGCTGGTCAGTTCACAAAATCAGACTTTTTTTTTTTTCTTCCAAAGATCTTTACTTTGGAAGGCCTAAGGGACAAAATATGCAATCTTTTTTATACCTGGGGAGACTGCTCACTTGCATGTGTGCTGAGCAATGCTGGAGTAACTTCTGTTACCTTCCAGCTGTGGGCTTTGCTTCCTGGATGATGTGGGTAGGTAATTGCATTCTCTGTTCAAAGAAAGTGTCTCAATGACGCTGAATTTCTTTGGCTAAGAAAATATTTCAGCCCATGTATCAAGAAAAATAAGTCTTTATTATGGCCAGAATGTCAGTATGCAGTTTGCTTTTCCACACAAGTTACTAGGAGGTGGGTATTTACACAGATGTGATGAACTGCCCCGTTCTGATGACTACAAAGTGTGTAGGATTAACAAAAATGTTTGTTAATCATTACTGCAAGAGTTTCATACTTGAAGAAAAAAATCTATAGTGCCTTTAGCTCACTGGCACCAGAAATAACTTACCTTCTAGCTCCCATCTCGGCGTCCTGCACAGTGTCTTCTGTTAAAGTTGCTGTTGCTTGTTAGAGATCCTCATCCTTCTTCCCTGACAAATGAGCGAAGAGTTGAGAGGAGGATTGCCATCAATATGCTGTGTGTGCAGTTAAAAACCATATGATCTCTTTGGTCATATTTAATTGACTGCAAGATTAAGTATTTTGTTTGAACTTAATTTTATGTGATACGAGTGATAAGAATTGAATTATCTGCTGGGGTGACCTATTTGCAGATACAGCAGAAATACCTGTCGCTTGCCTGTTTCTCCTTGATAACCTTTTAATTACTCTTTGAAAAATTGGATTGGGTGACGTGTACTTAATTACCAATCCAGAGAGCAGAGTTTTTTGATTTTTGAAAACAGCAGAAGGGAGGAGAGCAGATGAAGAGAACAAAAAGCAAAGGAGGAAATTTCCCCGAGTGTTACGTGCTCTCGCTTGCAGAGATGCAAACCTGGGCTAAAATAACATTGTGGGGTTCTGGTTTCACAGGCACTGGATTTGCTGGGGGTTTGATACTGTTAAAGAAATTCCTGGAGAAACAGCATTTTCCATCTGGTGACAGACAGAACTTACCAGGGTTTTGTGCTGAGTCACCACTGGTCCTGTGACATGTTCCTCGGTAGCAACCTCATGTCTCCAAGGTGACTACAGTTCTTTTTAGGAAGGATAAAGATAAATAAAATGGAGGGGCAGCTAAATCCTTTTATCATCTTTAGTGAACTTGAGAATCCTGCCTCCTTCTCCCCTTAGCAGAGCCTTTTGTCACTTCACATTAACTCTGTGGGGAAAAAAGAAAAAACCAAACAAAAACCCACTTATGTTTATGTTCTCTGCTTTGCAGAATAAAATACACTGAGCAGGTACTTGTTTGAGCTACTCCAGCAGCATTAGAGCCTCTTGCCAATGGCCCTGTCGTTTTGTTCTGAGCAAGTGCCGAATATTTAAACTTTGTCCGTGAGATAATGATGGAACTGGATCTCAAAGTCCAGGAGAGCTAATGGAGTTAATGCAACTGCATCTAGGGCTGTTCAGCTCTGAGAGGCCGTATTCAATTTTTCCATATTTATCAGGAGAGTGTACATCAGGATGAGTGGTAAAAGCTGATGATTAAATGGGAGTTGGGAGCTTTTTCCCTGCTGCTGTGGTGAATCCCGCAGGTTTAGGAGGGGGCCTGATGCTGCCCTGTTAAGCAGGTGGAGCTTCCTGGCCGTTGTTTTCAAAATGGTTTTGTTTTCCCTCTAAACTGCTGATTAACCACGTTTACACATTTGCTGTTGATAACATGAAGTAAGTGCTTGAAGCCCAGGATCGTATGTTCTTCTCTAGATCCCTCTGGCTGGTGGTTGTACTTGAGGTAGACTTTTAACACAGTGCCTGGGAGCCTCTCAGAGAGCAGCAGCAGAGCGTTGTGGAGTCTGCATGGGATGTGACGGGTGGCCCTTGCAGAGCCGGCAGTGCCCCCAGCTGCAGCGTTCCAGGTAAATTCCATCTGTGCGGCGAGATCTCCGATAGCTTCCATGGGGTTGCTCCTTTTCCTTATCAAAGATGACCAGTGATAAAGACAATAGCTGCTGGTGCTCTGCTAATAACTTGTATACAGAGCAGGTTTATCATCTTTTTATGCATGCATTATTCTCAGTCCTCTGGAGTTGTTTATTTTAGAGCTGCTTTTATCCTTTCATCAGGAGTGGCAATGCAGGAAACCAGTGGGTGAGCTTTTGGGGTCAGAGTGAGCGAGGTGACATTTTTAAGCAGGGGAGCGAGAGAAATTGAACTAACCCATAGCCCTCGCCTGGTGCTTCTCGTTTTCAGATTGCAGTGCTGTGAGGAGACACAGGTCTGCTGTATTGTTGGAGAAGGCAGACGGCAGCACAGGGAGGTTCAGCGGGTTGCCTTCGGCAGCACAGGGAGTTATTAGCTCTTAGCAATTTGTTGCTGGACGTGGGTTGCCCAGTCGCTGCGTTACTGGAGACCTGTGGGATGAGAAGGTGACTACGGTCTGATCCTGCTTGCGTAAGAACCTGTGCAAAAAAAAAGTGTCTTTGCCTTTATTAGCACAGAATCAGGTCTTCAAAAATACTTTTGCTTTGAGTCGATAGCTATTGACATCAGTTAGCAGCAAGATGGCCACTTTCTTCCCTGGTAATTAGTGCCAGCCTCCCGCGAGGAGGCTCCTGGGAGCGGAGCAGCGCAGCGATGGGTGTTCGGGGGGTGGTACGAGCCCTGGGCTGTGCTGGTGACCCCGCGCCAGAGCCCGAGTCGGAGCTCTCTTCTGGTCCTGTTCTGAGCCCAGCACCTGCTCCGCTCGGTGGCGCTGGGAACATCACTCCCTCTGTTTTCCCATCTTTTAAACGGCATAAGGTGGTTCGTTTGTGGTTTTTTATTTGGTTCCATTTTTTTTTTCTCAAACTAAATTGATGAAATGCCTAAAATCCCCTAGTTGGAGGGTCTGTGTGCTGGGGTGGGGAGGAAGAATTGAAGTGCCGAACAGTTCACAGCCATGCCTTTTAATCCATTTTCCTGAAGGGAGGAAAAATGTATGCCCTTCCACATTATCTTGTGAATGCAGGGAATCTTTAGGTCCCGAAGTTTTTCTCTCTATAAAGTCTGACCTTGAGAGTTTCTCAGGCAGAGCACCTCTTTAGACAGTATGTATTTCCCTTTTATCAAAATTAATGAAATTCTCCAGGAGATGATACAATCTTACGAGATCGGTGCAGATACAATGAAATTGTGGAGTGCTATTACTTGCAGCCTCAAATAGAAAATTGACAAATCTTCAGTGCCCGTTGACTCCAATTCATTACGCTCCTGTTGGGTGGCGGAGGGTGGCCCGGCTCCTTTTAGACTCTTCAGAATTGGATTTTGGTGTGCTGCAAGAGCAACTGCTGACATCTAGTTCTTTTTCTTAATAAAGAATGTAATTGTTTGTGATTTTGTAGCTGTTGGGAAAACATAAAGGCTTTTGCTACCCAAAGATGCAGTAATTGTCCTTACGTCTTTAGTGATTTTCATAATATTTAGGATTACAGCTGATTGGAGCTGCTACAGTGGAATAAAAGGTTTAGGAAGGAGATAAATATTTTCGTTTGAACTGTCTGGTAGCTTATATTGTTACTGATCTGTGTGCAAATTGAAGTGTGAAATGCTGTTGTTCTAGCACTTCTATATAGTATTTTTCTAGTTATTGAGATCAGGCCGTTTAGCTGTCCAAGTGCATGGCAAGACATCCTCTCCCTGGAGTTGTTCCCAGTGAACTGAAGTTCAGTGAACTTTTCTGTGAATTTGCGTTTCTCTTTTGGTTTGTAATAACTTACTGAGCCTGTAGATGCCGAAGTTTATCAGCTGTCTGCTTGCACCTCACTGCTACCTGAGAAAGTACAGGAAAAATGGGCATGGAAGGGACATGATAAAATATATCCAAGTCCATGGTCTTCCTACTCTATTGTATTGTACAGAAAACTAAATTTATTGGAATTTGATGCTTAGTACCTGTTCTCAGCTTGAGCCATGAAGGCCGCATATATTTGAGATGGCTGTGCTGGCTTTAGGCTCTATAAATAACACTCTTCTGCTGGGAATTGACCCAAACCCCGTTTTTAAATGAGCGAAGAAATCCATCCAGGCTGGAATTTATGAGCCCTGCGACTGTCTCTGGAGACTGTATTAGTTAATGAAGCCTTTGTCAGTGTCAGAGGTAGGCAAAGGACTCCTGTGGCTTGAATTATACTTGCCTTGGAGAAAGGAAGGAAGCGTAGCTGCTTCCCAAGCCCCGCTGGCACATGGGGCTGAACTGTTTGATGTTAGAATGAGAACTGTTTGCAAAGCGCTAGACTAACTTTCTGAGGAACACATAGGTAAGTGTGTAGTGTATGTCATCCTGAGTGAGTTTAAGGGACAGAGAAAACTTTTTTTTTTTGCTGTGATACTTGTTACGGTTTTGATAAGAAAATTACATAGCAGCGTATGTCAGAGCCAGTGATTGCATTATTTTGGATTGTATTATTTTAGAAGCAACTTAATTGTCAACCAGCTGGGAAGAGGGGATGGTTAGAAAGTAGTACGGAATAAAATGGGACATGTGGTGCTGGTTGGCAGCAAAGTAGCTTCTTGTTGCTCGGTGAAATACGACCAGAGAATATACAAGGAGGTACTGCTGCTCGCAACGTGCCCCTGAAGATGCTCCATCAGGATCTGTTTGTAGCTTGCCTCAAAAACAAAAGCAGCTTGGCTCTGAGTGTAAATCATTCCAACAAGTAAATCCAAATGTGAACTGATAGTGTTTTTCTTATATCATTACAGTATCCTTTTAAGCTGGCTGAGCTTTTTTTCGGTCCAGAGCGTTGCTTCAGCCTTACAGGGATCAAAATTAAAGGACAACTGTCTAAATAACACCAGTGAGTTCTGCCTTGCAGACAGAACTGACTTTTAAGTGTCTCCAGCATGAGCTGGAAGTGTTCTCAGATGATGCTCTGCTTGTTTTACCGATGATTAATGAGAACATTCATGGCACCAGTTATTCTGTCAATATGGTTGAAAAATCCCAGCAAACTTAACATCTTGTTGCAATTGCTTGTTTTCTTAATAAAAACAGAGAGGAAGGGAGAAAATCCTAACAGAACCACCGAGGAAGAATTTCTGAGCCAGCCAAGCCTGAGGAAATGCTGGCAGGGTTAGCTGTCTCCTCAGGTGTGTCTTTCATCCACACTTACTGAAAACGGGGAGAAAGATCTGCACAGTTCTCCCTGCTGAAAATCAGAGGGATGGGATGTGTGAGAGGCCAGGGTGGCAGCAGCCTCTGGTAGAGCTGCAGGGGATGGAGTGGGCAGAGAGGTACCGGGTGACGGAGAGGAGGAAGCGGCAGGAGCGGTAACCGCCCTGGAGGAGGTTGCTGACTGGGCAGCGATGGTGACATGGGATCCCTCCTGGAGCCAGGGCTACCCCTGAATCCTGTCCACAAGGACGTGTGAGAAGCAAAGAGCTGTCAGGTTGGGTTTTACTGACGTGTTGAAGTCCTTGTGCCCAGGGCACCTGCAGAGCACTTTGTGCCAGCTTTGGGAAGTAACATTTGAAGTGCAGGGTTGATTTGCTGAGGATTTTGGCCCATGGTTTGGAGGAGCTGTTAAACTCCTTCAGGATGAAAGGTGATTTCTAAAACTAAGATACTGATAGGATTGACAAGGTGCATTCACTGACCCACCAACAACTGTACCTTTAAGGAAAAACATCTGCTGCCTGTAATGAGGTCTGAGCTGGGATGGAGTGCTGTGGGTAAATTCCCTGATCTTGTATTTATTCTTTCATTCTTGACATACGCTCCATGAAGCGGCCTTGAGGAGGACGTCTGTGAGTGACCACTGACTTTGCATGTGGCTGTATTTCCATCTTCCCCTAAGACTTCAGTTTTCCAACATACACACGTATTTCTGAAGGTGTCTTCTCCTTGCAGCAGCTCGAGTACAATGCTTTCACATCCTTTTCATCCAGATTGAGAAAGTTGCAAATGTTAATTAATATCACCCATTTTTCAGAGGCAAGGATGAACACTAAGCCTTTCACTGAGCTTCCTCATTTCTACATGCACACGAGCCAGCTGTCGAGCTGAGTAAGGTGTGTAAAACTTGATTGAAAGTCAATTGGAAATTATTGGGCTCTTGCTGTTGACCCCCGTTGATAGTGGATGAGTCAAATACTTCAGGAACGCACTTTTCAGATGACTCGAGGTTAACTGCTGCCTTGTTAGCTGGGCTCATGGGGTGGAAGAAGACTCAACTGCTCACTCTGGAATGTTTTCCAAAAACCTCTCCAAAAGGCAACTCTCGAAGCTGCTGTTTTCCCCACACGGTCCCTTACACCCGACTTAGCTTGAATCGTGTCCTGGGATAGCGCAGGGGTGCCAGACTAGCACTTGGGGAACCATGTCATTTAAACTCTGTTTAGTGACGAGAGTGGTTCATTTGATGGGAAATTTTCTTTAATAGGTGCCTTTAAATTACATGCAGGAAAAAAATCACTGAAGTATGGTGTAGTGTAATTTAATGCCGGGTTAAACGATGCAATCCGATGCGTTTTCATTAGATGTTCTGAGACACTTCTCTAGCATTTACGCTTTAAAGGCTGTTGGATTGCCAGCTGCAATAACTATTTTGATTGCAGCCTGAGCTGATGGTGGGCATCCTACCAGAAAAATAATGTGCTCTGTTTTAATTATGGCACCTGCACTCCAAAATGGGAGCCTGCGTCACAATGTATGTGGGATATGGTTGTACCTGATACCATGGAGCAGCATAATGTGCAACAGACAGAGTTAAGAGCATTTGCAAAGGGACTGAAATGTGGGTTGTCCTGGCTAACTGTTCTTCTAGAGCAAAAAATAAAATAAATAAATAAAAACATGTTCAACCATTGGCGAGTTCTAGTGAAGCTGTTTTGTGAAGCAGATTTTGCTGTTCTCCTGCAAACGGGGAGCCGTGCATCAGGAATATTTGCAATGTCAGGAGTGAACCTGAGGCAAAGGACGAAGAAGGATGCAAATAGAGGATTTCTGTGTTGATTTGTTTTGGTATATTGATTTTTGCCGTACTGTGAAGCAAGGGCAAGCTTATGAAGTGGTATTTCTGGCACTGGCTTAGTTTGGTTCCTCACAGTAGGAGCAGAATTAAGCCAATGAAAAACACATTGAAAAATCTCACACAATCAGTGTTGGCTCCAAGCAACTTAAGGGGATAATCACTCAATAATCCATTTGGCCAGAGGTACAGAAGAAATGAGAGATGATTATTTGTGCTGTTATTGCTGCCCACACCTTCTTGTTGTGGCCCTTAATAAAATCAAGAAACAGAGTTTGCTGCTTTTCTTCTATTAGTGTGTATATATATGTATTATTGCCACACTAAATAACAGTGGTGCCAGAATTACTGTCTCATGCATGAGGCCTTTGGGGAATGATTTTGTGTTCTGTCTGCTGTCACGTTGGTCCCTATGCTTTAAACTGGTGTGGGCTGCAGATTTAGGGAGAAAAGCATGAGAACAGTTGACTGGGCAGGTTGAAACAAGGCAGCGCGTGCTGCCAAGCTTGGCTCTTCTGGGTGCTGAGGTTTTAGGGGAGTGATGTGAGCTTTAGTAAATGACTGGTTCTGACGGAGAGTTTTGCCTGTGCTCCTGTTTGGAGAAGTCAAGGACATCAGAAGGAGGAAAAGAGCTTTCAGTTGTGTGAGTTGGTTGCAGGCTTAAGAGCAGGAATAACTTTTATTTTGATTGCAGCTGCTTCCAGTGAGGAACGCGAGGAGTTGCATCTCATTGCTAAGGCAGGTTCTCGCTGCAGGGAGGCTGTATGGAACAAGTGCCATAGAGGGTAGGAGCTGCTATATAGATACTTTTCTTATTGGGGCAGTATTTCCTGCCTCCTTCTGAGGGAGTTTTAGTTTTAGTGCCTATGGGGGCACTTTTGATTGTTTGTGGGCAGAAAGGCTGTTTGATCTGAAGGGTGAGACAGCGTTTGGTCACCTCTTGTGCTGTGGGGCAGCCGGTTTTCTTCTGCCTGCTCCAGGGACCAGGTAGGCACAAACAAGACAAACCCTCAGGTACAGTTTCATGCCCTTGTGCACACCCCATCCTTGTGGGGCCCTGTAACTGGGAAACAGGAGTATGTGCTTAAGGGCAGTGTTGTTTCAGGTAGTGCTTGATTCCCGTTGACTCCTGTGGGACATGTGCACTTGCTTACAGGTGAGGAGACATGTAAATGTTGCCCTGATTTAAAAGCAATACCTGCACAGTGGAGTCCCTCGGTGTGAACAGAATCTGTGATGTAAAAAGCTTGGTTCTGAGAGGACGCATGTGCTTGGGACATAAAACCACAGACTGCTGTTAGCTGGTTCCTAGATACTGATGAAACACTAGGTGGTGATTAGAGGAATCAAAACCAACAAGTTCTGCTGTCTGTTGTGTTTTTTAATTTTTATTAAAACTGGTCCATGCCTTTCCTGGATTTTTTTTTTTGAGTGCATAAAGGTTTCAATAAGTCATTTTAATTAAACTGCAAAATAAATTCATAAAAACCATGGCACTCTTCCTCAGTTCTGTGCATGGTAAAACTATCTTGAGTCCTTAAAGATCCTGGAACCTTTTATCATTAATAAACAGGAGCAATTGTTCTTCCAGCTTGGACGGACAATGGATTTTGTGCTGAGAGTGGGTAAGTACGTTTTTGCTGACATTAAGACTTGACTGCCATCATTGGCTGGCAACTGCGTGAACTTTGCCAATAATTGGAAATTTTGCTTTAATAAGCTTCTCAGGTAGACCATGTCAGCTTCCATTAGTCAGAGTTCAATCTGTTTGAAATAATATTTAGATTTACTAAATTAGGGCCAGAGTAAGAACAGCAGGAAAGTTCACTCTGTCTCTCGAAGTTGCCGGGGGCTGGTGGCAACTTTAAGGAGAAATTGCTTGGGCTGGAAATTGCAGTGTGCTGGCAGCTGTCCCTGCGGTCAGAGAGAGGATGGTGATCCCCAGAATTAAAGATCTGCTTTTGTTCTGTGGGTTCTTTTTTAATTCCATGTAATAGATAAGGAAAGGACATGCTCTGAATTGAATAGATACTTAACAAAACACTCTGACCCCTTTAAGAAATACCTGTATCAGGAGTGATCTCTTGCCCTCTCCGTGAGCCAGACTAGCTGATGCCTAAAAAGATGTTGGATAAACCTCTGAGTATGTGTGTAAGAAGCTTTAAACTTTATTTCTTAGTGTAGCCTGTTTATCTTGTGCTACTTGCGTCCTTGTGATCCAGCTTGAATACTGCTTATCTGGAGTGATACCATGTGGCAGAGAGTTCAGTTACTGCTGATTCTGTGATTTTGTACAAGCCTGGTTTCAGGACAGTTACCAGGCAATGAGGATTGCGTCTGAATTTCTGTCCTTGGTAATGGCAGGCAAGAATCTAATATGAGATTGCTTTAAACCAAATGTTCCTTATGTAAATCTATTATGTAAATCACCTTAGCCAAGTGTAAGGAGAAGGCTTATTATAAGTGAGAAATGTACATTAGCAGTTCTTGGGCTGTGTCAGTACAGTATCAAGGTTTTAGTATTTGGCATCTAATAACGTCAGTTTAAAACCATTACTAAAGAGACTTGTAATAAAATTGACAGTTGTCTTTTAGCTCTTGTTCTTGCAGGGACAGCTGGGTGGGAGTTGAGGAGGATTCCTAGAAACTTCAAACCTTATCCTGAACACGTACTCTGAAGGCAGCCACCTTGATGGGCTTTAATTGGTCACGTAATTTTTTTGCCTGTTCTCTTAATGCTGTTTTAGTTTGTTTTAGTTTGCGTTCAATTTAATGCAGTTTGTATAATGCTTCAGACCCTGATCTGATGCTTCCAGTCCAGAGTTCTCAAAACACATTATAAACGTTTTTGAAGAATGTCTTTGGCTCATTCAGCAGGCTCGGTATCGCTCCCGTTTCCTGGGTGGGGAGTGTTATCCCGAAGGGCTCGGAGACGGCTCCGAGAGCGGGGCTGGGCTCAGCAGAGCAGCCGGTGTTAGTGAACAAGGTGTGAAGCTGATAGACTGGTTTAAAATATGGTCAATGCAGAAATACGTTAGCAGGTATTCTGGCAAGGCAGAAGGTGTTAGAAGCCTGGGCTGGGTTTGCCCAGCCTTTGCTGAACAGCTGCTGAATTCAGGCTGTACCAGTCTGTGTTCCTCAGCTCTGGGGTATTGGCCAGAGCAGAGCTGCCCTGGTTTTGGTTGCTCCCAGGTCAAAAGCAGAGATGGTGAGTGTAACCTTCCTCTTGATTTCTTCCAGGTTAACGGGTTTCCAGCTGCCCGCTCCTATTGTGAGTACAGGGGTTGTGCTGTCCTTGTGGCTTGTGAGTGATTATGCGGTCAGTGCTCAAGGCTTCCAGGCAAACTATGAAGGTAAGTCTGCCCCGTTCAGTCGTTGTCTTGAATTGTATCTGCAGGTGGCTCGTGGTAGGATGTGAAATGAAGGAGCAGGGTTTATACCAGGATACATACATATGCAGACACTGAATCCAAGATAGTGTGCCAGATTTGCCTGGTACTTGTATAATTTGATCCATTTAGTTCATAATTCAAATTGCTGATTCCTTCTAAGTGGTTTTTTTTTTTTCTTCCTCTCAGCATTGTGGAGGTAAAGGTTTGTATCTGAGGGCTTGGTAGCTTCGGAAAATCTTGGGCAATGGAAGTCATCGGGTGTGCGAAGGAACTGTTTGTAGTGGGAGGCAGGTCCTGATCGTGCTGTGACTTGGTACTGCTGGGTAGGTGACAGATTACCCGTGTTAAAATTTGAGTTACATTTATGTTGATTATTGGACCTCGAATGTTGTTTGAATCTCCATAAATGTTTTTCTCTGGAATACTTAGAAGCTCTCAGCCTTGATGATAATTTTTAGTAATGAGTCCTACCGGCCAATTACCCAATACATTAAACCAAGCAGATGCCTTCATTTAGATGATGCTGTAGTCTCTCAGCATTTTCTGCACTTGACAATTGTTCAGGTTCAGGGGAGTTCTGTTTAAACACCCTCTAATTTCGGATTAAAACTTTTGCCTCGAGGCAGCAGCGGCACTAAGATGTTTCTATGAGACTTGAAGTGATCGGTGTGTTGCAGGTGCTCGGTGTGGCGGGGTGACAGTGTCCATGTTGATCTTGGTGGGTTTTTTTCCCAAGGTACGGGGCTGCTGGGGAGCCTGGGGCTGTGTCCTGCCTGTCAGGACGGGCAGCACCGCGGCAGGGCAAGGAAAGGCAGATCCCACTGCCTGCTGGCAAAATCTCCCCCAGAATATACATGGATCCCTGTGTCTGGTAGACATTGACGCTACATTGCTCCTGAATTGTGCGAGAGAGATCATGTAGCTGGTTTTGTGCTTTCTTGACATTTAGAGTTCATTTTTGGCATTTACACACAGTTACTTGTGTGCTTTTTAGTATTTTTTGGCATTGGATTTTTTGTTGGTTTTTTTTTTGGTTTATTACAGGTAATCCTGTACAGAGGCTTGTTCCAGGGCTGCGTTTTAGGCACATCTATTTTAAATTGTCTAAAGTTTATTTGATTGGTGATTAGGAGGCTTTGAAGCAGGTAACTGAGTGCTTCCCCTGAGCCTCTGGGTGACACAGAGCGTCGGTGTAGATGAAAGCTTTGTTCTGAAGGGAAGAGAGGGGTGGATTTGCTAAAAGTGCTGCTCTGAGCCCCCCTCAAAACAAGCTGCTTGGTGACTGCTTGGATTGTTGTTAACTAAGACTCAAGGAGATAAATGTGGTTTTGATCAGAGCGCCGCGCTGCTGCAGTGCTGTTTGAGTTCATTGGTAATCTACAACTCGGTGGATGGTTTGTGATTTGATAATTTGTTTTTCAAGAAGGACAGTGCATCAGAGTCCTTGCAGTAAATGGCTCCTTTAGGATCTGCTATCAGAGCATGTTCGTTACTTTTCTCTCTTTAACCAATCATTGGGAAATGCACCAAAAAGAAACAGAATTTTAAAATTGGAACAAAAGATCTCAGGAACTTTTTTAAAGGAGGTCAGGAAGAAAATACATAGTTGGAGGCATCAAAATGACACAGAAACATTGTGCTTACACTGACATCTGCTCTACCCTGACCCTCTGGGAAATACATAAATGGAAGTTGGCTCTATCTAAGTTAACATCTTCCTAGCTTATCTGGTGGGTATGATGCCTGCGCGATAAGATCTCTTGCAAGCAATTTTCTTGAAAACAACACAGACATCTCCTGCTCTTACCTGTATGTGTGCTTCTTTATTTCTGGTTGTTTCAGGACATGGTTCAGCTATACCTGTCACTGGTTACAAAAGGGAGAGCTTTCGTGCAGTCGTGGTGGAATCTACTAATAATATTTCCACTATGAGAAGTTAGAGATGTTTTAAGAACAGATAGGGTGAGTTTCTGAAAGTCTGCAGAGCTGTTTTTTGAAGCCCCAGGTAAGGTAGATGCCAGAGGTGGCAGTGGAATTGGAGGAGCAGCCAGCTCCAGGGCTGCTGTGCTGCTTCCTTCCTGAGCTCATGGTTCTCTGACTTCATTATACATGGTTGAGCCTGGCTGCTAGATCTTCCTTAATCCTCACTTTCAGACTTCCTCATCTTTCTTCATTTAGATTGTGTGTTGCCAACTCGTTTCTGTCAGCTTTCATTGTCTGATTCTTCATGTTTTCCGCTCTCTTACTATTTTCTGTGATTTTTTTCTCTAGATGCCAAATACCGTTTCAGAGCTCAAGTAGGGTCTTTATAGTCGTTCCTCTGCTGTGTAAGACATTGCTGAGAGCACAGAGGTTCTCCTGTCCACCCCAAACGTCTCCCAAGGAGCAGACACGATTGTGGCTGAGGCTGATGCTCCTGAGGGTGCAGCAGCTCTGGTCGCAGCGTGGAGATGTGGCTTCTCTGCCCGGCTGTGCTGCAGGTGGTTTTCCACGCTCTCACGTTGGTCGTGGCGTGGATAACCAGCTCCCAAGTTGCAGAACGAGGTGGGGGTGGCTCTGTGTCGGACATGCTGTTCGGAATTTGCAGTCGCCCTCGGGAGCTCCCGTCTGGCATCGAGCGGGAGGAAAACCCACAGCGATGTCGCAGCTTCTGAGGAGACAGGATTAGGCTGGAATAAGTAACGTCGTTAAGTGGGTGATCTGGCAAAAGAGGCGGGGCAACCGTTGCAGGGTGACTGGGAACAAGGAGTTGTCAGCTTTTTCTTGCGGAGTTGGAAGACCAGAGAAAATTTCATTTCCGTTTAAATATAATACTTTGATCTGAAGGTAATTTTTTTTTACTTAAGAGATTCTTTTACTAAATATAAGCAGTTCTTATGAAGCTCATTTCCAGAACATGTAATTTAGAAAATATTTAAATTAAGTGCTTTCATGCTTGCAGCATCCTTAAATGTTTTTTTTCCCTGTTAAATTGTCCCTTGAATTCAACATGATTTCACAATTAGCCTTGTTCACCCTCAGACTGGAATTTCCCCCCTCCTTTTTTTGTTTTTTTTTTCCAACTAAATGGTTCTTCTCAAAAATCCTAACCAGCTGTTGGAGTCTTGCATTTCGTTTCAGCTGCAGGAGTATTTTAAAGTAGAGACAGCAATAAATACTCTAAGTTAGAATTTTACTAGGACATGAATCTTGACAGTCTCATCTTGTGAGAAACATTCCTAAAGATTTAATGACCAGAAATGACCAATGCTTCCATTTATTGCTTCCCCTGAAAGATGTGTGAAGCTAGTATTAAAGCACATGCCTCATCTGCAATGTGAAATTAATTGCAAGCGCTGCTGCCACACACCTGATGACTACATAGTAAGTTGACATTTAAAATAAATTGGGCAAGTCTTTTACAATAAGAAGAAAATTGATATAAATTCCACATCATTTCCTCAATAACGCTAATAGCAGTTCATGATGAATAGCAGGCGGGTTTAGTTTACTGATGTAGATATAAAATAAGGTGACATTATTATTTGTAAACTGTTACCTCTGAGCCCTCAGGGTCTGAAAAACCAAAGGGGATTTAAGGGAAAATACTTGAACCTACTCTGTATTGTGCCTGACTAGAGAGCAGTGCTGCCCCTTGGTCCTGCTGGGGCTGGGGCACTGCTCTCCGTAGATATTTAGGAGGATCAGGAAGGAATTGGATTCTCCCCGTCCTGCTATACTGATGTTCTGAAGCCACAGATTGTGCTGTGCCTCAGTTTCTCTCTTAAATGCAATTACAGTTTCATTCATGGTGTTTGTGCTCTATCAGGAACACAGTGTTGAGTATTCTTTTAGGAATTCTCATCTATGTAACATCTAGAGCTGTAATGTTAGTTTTGGTTGGTTTTTTTTTTCCCCCCAAAGCAAAGTTGAGTTGGAGAGAGCCAGGGCACTGTGGTCTCTGGACTCCATTGCTGCAGAAGCCGTGCTGTGCAATGCAGCAAGATTTAATAGTAGGTGAAGATTTTTGGGTGGTTTTTTTTTTTTTCCTTCCCAAGACATCGTGTTTGATTACAGCTGCAACAAATTTGATAGCTGCAAACACTAAGTGCCTGATTGAAAAGAAACAATTATGCCTAGAAGAACACTGCTTATTTTAAGAAATTAGAAGTGTTTAAATGCAGAGGGAAAGAGCCCCAAGTAAATGGTGCTGTTTTCCTTCGTAATAAATACCCTCTTCTTTCTCAAGCACAAATATCTCATTCTT
The DNA here is from genome assembly GCF_000703405.1 of Apaloderma vittatum. Lineage (NCBI taxonomy): Eukaryota > Metazoa > Chordata > Aves > Trogoniformes > Trogonidae > Apaloderma > Apaloderma vittatum. The sequence goes on from NW_009725768.1 coordinate 43,125, forward strand.
TAGAGGGTTGTTTGTAGAGTTGTGCATACATATTTAGAAAATACAATTAAAAACTGGTTCCTGTCTCTCTTTTGACCATTCCTTTCACTAAAACCAAAGAAGATTTCCTGCTTCTCTGCTGCTCTGTGTTGCTACTGTGGGCAAGTTGTGAAACTGCTTCGTTTTCTCATCTGTCCTTTGACTTTGCAGTGACAGTTGCCCCATTAATAGAAGACAAAATGGTCACTTTGAGTTGTCTCTGTCTTTGGAAAAAAGGGGCTTTAAGGCTTCAGGAGATCCTGAGGTAGAAGAGGTGCCCGAGGTGATGTGTGGCCACGTCCCTGTGGGCTGCTCACAGGTTACCTGGGGACTCATGCTTGTCCATGCTCGAAGCGTGTTCTCCATCTGGGTAAATAAATCGGAGAGCTGCCAGGCCAGTACTGAATAGCCTGAGATTTGTTAAGTCATAACTGAATGTACTTTTTATGCAAATTTGCCTTCTGAGCGAACGCTGCGTTGGGTTCATTTGAACATCCAGCTGGGTCCCAATTCTCTCAGTACCTAAATCATAATTTGAAGCTATATGAGATTCTTGGTAAATTTACTGGTTTGATGCTTTTCTCCGTTTTCAGACCCAGACAAATGGACTTGAATTCCAAGTTGCAGCCAAGCACAGATTAACCCTTGGTCTGGTGGCTGTGGGAAGGATGAAAGCTCAGAGTCTTGCTCTGCTGCTGCTTTTCTATTTTTTGGGAAGCTTGTTACTTTATTTCTCAGAGGATTGAATCTCTGCAAGAGATGGTTTAATGTGTTCAAAACCAAACTGACGTTGCAGTTGAAGGCATGGCTCTGGATGCCAGAGTGTATTGTCAGGAACAGCTACTTTTACTTTGGTCTGCTTAGTGCTGGGCATGTTGAGCGTGTGGCATAAAGCTTTGAAGGGCTGTGAGACACCTCTGAGGTATCCTCTTCTGTTTTAAAGACAGAGTTCTTTACCTCCCGTACAGTCAACTGCTCCTGCACTTTTTGCCATTTCACCCTTATCTGCCGTGCTTAAGGTACCTTGCCTTAGTGGCTTTTTCTTCTTTCTGTTTACTACGCCTCCTAATTTTAGCATCAGCTGTGGCCTGGGAGAGGTTTAGCTTTGTCTCCCTCAGGCTGTTTCTCCCTCCTCCCCTCCCTCTGGATGTCAGGAGCTGAGGTAGGGTCATGGAGTGGTGCTCTGGAGGGAGACGTCCCCGGGAAATCCCGCGATGCTCAAGGGAGGTGAGTCAGCAGATAGTACCGAGGTAGTAGTGAATCTAATGGCATTGCTTGTTTCCTTTAAAAAAAATAAAGGAAACGTGTATCAGGGTGAGGAAGATGATTGCAGTTGGTGCTGGTTTGCTTCTGGAGGTGCTTTTTGTAGTCTCAGGCACACGATCCAAGTGGCTTGGTGCCTGTGACTGTTAGAGGACTTGCACCAGATTTACTGTTAAAAAGGGACTAAATACAGAATCAGTCTAGCATACCGATGTTGTCTTCCCATTTAGATGATATTTATCTTTTAAAATTTTCGTCTGAGATTCAGGTGAGGAGTGCTGAGCTTTTTGTGGGCTGGGGCAGGATTAGGCGGTAGTGTCTGACGTTCAGCGGTGGTTGTAGCTGGTGAGATGATTCCTGAATATGTAAATGGACAGAGCTTCATGCTGAACCCACTCTGTTACTTTTTCATTATTAAAGAGCTGTGCTCAAGAATTAAAGTTTTAATTAAAAAAAAAAAAGTTTGTAGCCCTCACGGTGTGCAGCGATAAAGCCATGGGGAAGCGTGGGAAGCTGCCAAGCGGTGGTTCCCTGAATGTGCCAACGCTCGGAAGCAGTGCGTTCAAAACACCCCTTCGTCTCTAAGAGGCTCTAACACCGTCACTTTGAGATGCTTGTTACCATTTTAAACTAATTCCCAGCAGATGACTGCGGCGGAGATGTGTAGTTGGCTTATTCCTTTCAGCATCCTTCGGCTGTCTCTGGTTTGTTTGCAGAGGGGGAAGCCCAGCCGCGCGGCGCTGCCGTCCAGGAGCAGCAGCCTCAGCTCCGGCATCTGCTGTGATGCCGCTCCAAAATACTGTTACTCCTCTGAAAACCTGCTGATGGAATGACTGTGTTGAACTGACGATAAAAACAGTAACGTGAAGATTTCTGTGCTAATTACATATTATTCTTTTTGTAGTTAATTGATTCAAAGGTATAATTGATTTAAATTTTAGAAAACTTCCCCTTTTGTATTGTGTGGAACCTAAAAACCTTTGTGAAGTTTTAAAATTTGGATTGTTTCAAATTATATGGAGTGCTGTAATGAGAAATTGCCCTTATTTTGTATGTAGGCCCACCGTATGGACAAACAATGACGTAGGACAGTAGCAGGTGACCCAGGGGCTCGCATCTAATCCTATGTACAAAAAAAAAGTTTTCTTAGTTTCTTTTGCTGCAGTGACTCCTTTAGAGCATTCGAACCAGCTGAAGAGATCAGCAGCTGACATTGTAAACTGGCTGTGCTGGTCTCATTTGCTTCTTAATAATGCTTATTGTCATTGTTAATAAAATACTTATTATCGCTGTTAATATTTACATCTTAGCAGGTTTGTGGATGAGTTGAGGTGTTTGGAGTCCCACCGCTCCTTCTGACCGCCTCGAAAAGAACTGACTGTTCTAGCAAGAACTCCACAGCTCACGTCTAGTGTTGACATTGCTACGTCTGAGATGTCCCAATCCATTTTAATACAGGGGGATTAACAAGAAGCGTGATTGATCATAATGAGCATCACACTTGAAAGAAAGGATAAGGAACAAAAATTGAGGAGTTAGCCCTTTTGTTGCCACTGCTGCCTGTCAAGTGGCAATAAACCCGGAGGGGAGAGGACGAGCTGGGGTCTGGCTGGCGATGCAGGCGGTGATGGGCGGCACCGTCTTGCGGTAAATAGGTGAAGGATAACGGAGCCCTGCAGCAGCCAGGCTTCCTGCTCCTCTGTGCCGGTGCAGCTGGCAGGGTTTTGCTGGGAAGGGAGGCGAGGAGCAGAAAGCTGTTCGCTGCGCTCGTCTTTCTGCGAGCGTCGAGCTGTCGAAGCTACGCCAAACCGCGCTGCTATTTGGTCGGCACAGCGCGCTTTAATTTGCTTCTTGTTTGCAAGGTATTAGTATTTGGGCTACATGATAAACCGAGATCCCAAATAAACAGTAAGGCAGTGCAGCATTGTCAATAATATTGAGTGACGGGTTTGTTTCACACGGTGTCACTTCTGGAAGAGAAGTAGTTTTATAATTAGATCTAAAGCGTAGCGTTGGATTGATTTTGTCTCCAATTAAGTGTTTTCTCCCTAATGTAAAAAATTTGGTTGGCAATAAGTTTGCCTATCATATGGCTTCAGATTTTTTTTTTAATGGCTGCTCTCTGGAATGTTTCCACAGTATCTCAGCTCTGTAGCTGTGCCGTGCTTGTCATCAGCTGCTTGCAATGTGCAACTACCGTCTCATTTAATGTACCATATGCATACTGGGAACAAGTGATTTTGTACAGTCAACTGTTCTGTTTGGTCACATGTTTGGAGCGGTGGATGCAGACTTGATGAGAGAAATACATAGTAAAGTATCTGTTTGGTTGAAGACAGTCAACTGGGCTTTATATCCCAAATTAGCCTGAGTTTCCGCCAGTGCTTATTGCTCCCCTTTGCTACTGGCCTGTGCTAGCACTGGAAGAACTGGTGTTGGCTTCACAGTGAATACATACCTTTCATTTCTTAGCTGTAATATTAAAAAAAACCCCTCAACAACAAATCTACTTCAGAATTTGATTGAGCAGTTGTTTTATAAACAACTTTTAAAGGGCAAAAAGCCACCTGAGAAATCTCGAGTTGGCTTGTAAACCCTTTTGTGTTTTTTATCTCCAGCTATCTGTATGTATTTACTCCTTTTTTGTTCCATGGAGGAAACTGTTCTCATGGTCAGAAGCATATTCCAGTCATCAGTGGCATTTCAGCCTTGAAAGGGGAATGAATGGCAAATTGGCATGACAGTGGCGACTCTATTATTTTTCATGGCCTTGGCAGGCACTGGTGCAATGCTGCTCAGGCTGATGCTTGCAGATGATGCCCAATAAATTTGCTGAAGTAAAAATCAAGCAAATAAGCCAGGTGTTTTGCCCCTTGCAGTGTTTATGAGCTTGGTGCTACATCAGGTAGTCGGGAACTCATAAAATAAAAATCTAGTTTGAAAGATGAAGAAGTAAATATAAATAACTGTGCTGGCCTCGGTGTTTCCCTGGGGACACTTGGACGTGTTTATGAGCGGGCAGTTCCTAAGCGAGCGGAGTGTTCAGGTGCAAATACCTCCTGGTGCAGAAGCTGAAATGAGCTGTGTTGCCAGCTGAGAGATGCAGTTTGGCTTTGAATAATGAGAGCCTCTCCGGAGCGCTCAAGGTCAAGTACTTGTGTGGCTGGTGCTGTTTGTAGCAGTGGCTTAACAAAGCAGCGAGCTCTGGGCCCTGGTGACTTGCAGAAGCTGCATCTGAGCGAGAGGCAACACCTGAAAAGCTCCATTTCAATCACTCATCTCGTCTGTACTTCAGCTGCCGCGGGGCAGCCTGAGCCTGTGATGGGCAGCGATGCCCGGGGCGCAAACCGGGCCAGACCCTCTGCGAGTGGGAATTGCGTTTGCACTGATTTTGAGGAATTTTCTTGGTGTGATCACCCAATTCCAGAGCATCGCTGGCATGAAGCTGGAGCATGTGGGTTTGGGTGGGGGTTTTGGTGGATGTGGTACAGCGGGGTGATGCAGGGGGCAGGCTGCAGGCTGGGGTTTTTTTCCAGACCATTTCTTAGCCTGAGCTGATGGCACAGCTTCTCATGCCAGAGCTTGTTCCCAGAAGCTTGTGGTGCCGGTACTGAGGAGCCGGAGCTGCTTGTCGGGGTGTTTTCGTGCTGTGACAGCCTGGAGGCATCGCTCTGCAGAAGTCAAAGCAAGCGAGGTGCTGTCGCGGCGTAGGATTGTCATAAGTACAAGGGCAGAGGGTTGGTGGCTGTGGCTGTGCTGCTCTGAATTCCTCTTGCTGTCTGGATGTGTTAGGATTGTTCACACCACAGCAGGGGAAAAACTTGTACTGAAGTTTGGGTTTGGGTTTTTTGGGGTATCACTCACTGTCCCTCGGAAGCTGCCATGGTGGCAGAGCAGCTCCTGTTTTGGTAAACGTTGTGGCAGACACATTGCGTTCCATTAGGACTCCAGATTAAAACAACTCCCCGGGGAAGGAAGAGTCAACCTTCCTATTCTTTTTCTTTTTAGCTATACAAAAGATTTTTATTACTTCAATGAGCTCCCAGCAAGTCTGCCTTAATATACTACTAATTGATTTTAAGACTTGGAAGCATCGAAGCTTTATTAGCATTTGCTGACTTGGCTAGAACCCTCCCCTCCCCACATACTGGAGGGGGGAGCGAGATATTGACCCACGTTGCTGCAGCACTAAATGAAGTTGAGGGAATATTAAGTGTTTCATACTGGTGTTTGATTTGCATATGCAAATGAGATCAATCAATGCAGACGCAGGAGACCAAGAATGCTAATGCTGTGCAAATAGGATCCAGTATTAAGCATTTAAACAAACATCAAGTGACACTTGCTCGGCTCCAATACGGGGACACTTTGCTGTCAAGGAGGTCCCACTGCTGCTCCCCTCCCGGTGCAGCTGCTCGGCTCATCAGCCGGTGGCGGAGAAGAACGTGTGAAAGTGAGGGAGAAAACGCAAAGAATTGTGAGACTTTTAATGTTGGTTCTGCTTTTGTGGTGTTTGGAGATGGAGGACTCCTGTGCTTGAGGTGGACTTGCCTGACCTGTGGGTTACTCTATGTGACAGGACAGGTGGAAGGTGTTGAAAATCAGTACCTGGAAGTCTCAGCAGTGTGAGGGTACTTCAGGAGGGGCTCTCACTATAGTTCTTCTCTCCTGAACCTCTCGTTTTCTTCCTTTCTTCCCTCCCCCCTTTTTTTTTCTTTTGCATATAATGGAGAGACATTTCTTTTCAATCAAGGAATCTATTTGCAGAACATGTAGTTGTTAGATGAGTTTGGTTTTGTTTCAGCATACATTTCCATAAAAAGTCACCACTAATGAGCTGTGCGAAAATTGCAGACTTGCTGCCAAGCCAGTTTGGCTAAAAGGGTTGTCTGTCCTTCATTGCCATTTGATCCTTACACATGCACAATGTGCTCGAGCAGGTACGACTATGAAAAGGAAGGTGTGATGCTGAGGCTGGTGTCCCATCTCTGAAAGAATCCTTGTTGCTGCTAGTGCAGCCCCAGTTCTTTAATTTTTTTTCTGTCTCCATATGTTGGTTTCCCAGTTATCTTGTTAATAGATCAAGGTTGTGGGAATTAAGAAAGATATTCTCAAAAGCTGCGCAGTTTCTTTTCATAGTTAGAATGGGCCGACGTGTCTTCTAATTATAGCCAGTGTTAAGGAGATTTTTGGTGAGTTTGTTTTTCAAATTGACTTCTGATGTGACCAAAGGTTTGAGTAGTAGCTCAGTCCTTGTGCTTCGCTGCTTTGACCTCTTACCTCCCCACTACATCCCTTTTTTTTTTAATCACTCCTGTATGCACAGAACTCGTGAGCTATGTGGTGTCATACAGATGCACCTGAAGAGGTCTTGAAGCCCTTTTCCACTGAGCAACAGGCCAGGATTCAGCAGTTGCTCAGTCCCGTGTGTTACTCTTTGGAAAGCAGAGGAGACGTTGAGAGCTAAAGCAGACGGTATGAAAAAAGCTGATGTGTGTGTGTTAAACTACACAATGCATCTTCAGGAAAACTTAACCAACAGAAGGCTACTACTCTGTGTAGTATACCTTTCGGTTTAGGGTTCTGATCAGGTCAAGTACTGAGAATCTGTCAATTCAAATTAAACGAGTAATTAACTTTATCTCCACTTGCAGAAGTGAATGCACGTGCTCTGTGGTGATCTGTGTCTCTGATTACCGCGTCTTCTCACCTTGAATAATACTGTGATGAAGAAAGCAGTATGATTAGCTGTCAGATATTTAAGATGTGAAAAAAAAAACCCCAATCCTCCTCGTCCTTCAAAACGTATTCCTTTGTGCAGGCTGTGTTCAACTGAAATTAGTGATTTTAAGACCTAAGAGTGTGGGACAGCTTCCAGCTGTGTGCAGCTGGAAGGATACGTGCTCCTCTTCACCTGAACACATTAGATTACCTCCGTCGAGGCCCTCTGAATTCAATCTGTAGAATTGAATATAGGTTACAGGAAAATCAAGTTGTGGTTGTGCCCACGGTGCATGTTGAGGGTTTAGTGTGGCAAAAAGCCCTTTGCTGTGCTGCTCTGCTTTATCCTCTGTGATTTACTCTGGTTGAATTTTGTTAGGGAGTCCCCAAATTACAGTCAAACACAGACTGATGCAGCTGACCCCGGCAGAACGACACGAATGCTGGGCAGTTCTGCCTTGAAATGCTGCTCTTGGTACCTGCTAGGGCTCTCCAGCTGCTGTAGCGGTTCACAGGGAGAGCTCTTTGCTTCTGTTAGACTAATTTTTCTGTTCCTTGACTCAAACCAAGGTGTTTTGTATTGCGCTGTGCAAAAGCTGCTCATGCAGATATAAGCTGTGTTCAGCTGCCTACATATAAATAGAAAAGGTGCATGTGTAAGATGCCTTTTTTTCCCTTCCCAATTTTAATATTTCTTTCATGCCCTAAGTATCAACTGCCTTTACAATTCTTGCTGTTCATTACTACATCTGAAAAATGGGTGGGGGAGAAGGCGTTTACTCGAATGTGCTTGCAGCAGCTCCTGTGTCTGGAAAATGCCGCGCACAGGTATTTGAGGCTGAGCAAACGCAGCGATGCCTCATTCGGAGCATGGGCTGCTGCTGTGAGGAGACTGTTAACAACGGTTTTAGGGAGGTGGCAGGAAAGAGCGCCCGTAACGCTGCCAGTGTCTAGATGAAAAGGCACTTTTACGTGGATCCCTGCTTTGCCCTCCAGCTCAGAGCTGCTGCAGTGCTGAGGGTGTTGGGGGCTGCGCTCGGGGGGTCTGGGGGGACGTGACTGGGGCAGAAAGGGCCAAGTGGTTCTTTCCCCAAGTATTAGAAACAGCAAGATGAAATGCTGTTTAAAGAAGGGGGAGGAGGAAGTGGCATCAGCCTGAGTTTGTTATCATTCTGATTATTATGGGCTGATGTGTCTGGAGATGAAATGGCTGGAGCGTTATCGCGGTTGCTCTGGGGCTTTATTTTTTTGTGTGGGTTTTTTTTTTTTTTTCAATCAGCTGTCACTTTTCAGCTTCTTCTCAGGTGAGGAAGGTCACTGTGGCTTTCTGCTCTTGAGTCTTCCGTCGTGTTATTAGAGGAGAAAAACAATGATTATTCAAGCAGAGGAAGGCTCAGCGCTATTATTATTATTATTCATAAGGATAGGGCCTGTCAATCAGTAATCCCTGAAATGTTGAGCAAAATAAATATGACCTGGCTGACTTTCACCTTGTGGAAGTACTGACAGGTCTGACTCCCTGTTTCTCTGCAGCTAAGCCTTGGAAAGGGTGTTCTACCTCTGCATGATAGTAAGCTCTGGTATAAAATGGAAAAGGTGAACTACACATGCTACAGATTAAAACTCTTAAGAGAAAATTATTCAACCTGATTTATTTGCTAGATAACTCTGGTAAAAAAAATTTTGGTGGAAAAGTGAAGAAACTCACAGAAAATAGTAAAATTTGATGTCAATGATCTGCCTTCCTCAATTTTATATGGGAAACTGCAGCAGGTTCCAATTTGCTCCTGAAAATTGGCTTTTACAGATTCTCTGTTGTACTGGGAGTATTTAATCCCTAATGACTGTCTAGTAGTTCTGTGTTTTTTACTGCAAAAACTTTAATTACTTAATGGTGCTTAATTATTAGATGTGTTGGTCTGATACGACCAATGCCCACTTGAAAAGGATGAAATTGAACCTCGTTTAAAAGAGAATTAGATCAGGTTCTAATGTAAAATATCGTGTGTGTTCTGTCCAGACTTTGTGGGTGTCCTCACACAGGTAGCGGCAAAAGCGCTTTTTCTGAGAGCAGCCCTGCATAAATGACAGGCAAACTTCTGCATCCCGAACCTTTTAACTTCCAGTTACTGACTATCCAGTTAACTCTCAGCTAGGAAGCGGCTTTTAGAAAACATCTATTTTATTTTTTTTTTTCCAGGCAGAGAACATAAATGCCAACTGTAGCTGCTCCAAATGAATTATTTCAGTTGAAGTTGCTGATTTGCATCGTTGCAGGCCCAGCCCAGTGCTGCAATAAGCTGTATAAACTTCATCATAAGAGAAATCATTTAGTTTGTAAGAGTAAAGTGACCTTGAATTTACGCAATAGATGGAAAGCAAAATGTGTTACTTAAGGCATTTGTTTCCTTAAGTGTAAATTATTAGCTGTGTCTGAGTATTCCTGTCATAAAATTCATCATGTTGGGTTTAGATTGTCTCCTGAAAATGTGAGGAATGCAATTATGTCTTATGTTTGAAGTCTAATAATTTTTTTAACCCGGTATTTCAACGAAATTTAATAGGGATTAAGTGGCGTAAAAGATAATTCATGTTATGTGTTTTCTTCTTTTTTTTTTTTTTTGTACATTAAAAACAACGGACACAGCAAAAACACCATAGCCAGGACCAGTTTGGAAAAGTAACGTAAAATAGACTCACCGATGTCCGAAAGCTCGGCTTTACGGGATGGTGTCCTGAGGTTTGACAGTCAGAGGAGATAAGAAACCACTTCTGCTTTGGAACTAAAAAACAACCCACAAACCCAACCCAACAGCAAAGGCACTGAAAAGCTCTTTCTGATTTATTGCATCTTTTTCTCATTTGTTCAACAGCTTCTCCCATTCCCAAGCACACAGACTTGTCTGGTGCTTTGCTTTACCTTGACGGATCGCAAATGCATTCTGCCTGGAACTCTGTGCTGGCAAAGATTGAGTAAAAATAAAATGTGGATGCAGATGCACGTGACCCCTTGAATATTGACCAGTAAATAAAATGGGCACTCAGGGAAGGTTGCTGGTGTGCAGTCTGTGGAGTCTCACCCATGCAGTTAGAAGCTTGGGTGTAGTATTATTATTTTTTTTTCCTATTTAGCTTGCACCAAAGCAAATGAGTCGCAAAAGGACAGATAGCATCATGAGCGTGCTTTCTGTGAGGTCATCTGCTCGCTTTGATCAGCTCATAGATGTTATTTTCTTCAGGCTGACACAGCTGCGATAGTCATTTGATTATTCTTGTTATTTGCATGAAAATTATAACTAGTTACTTGATAAAGTCACGGCAACTGCCTTCTGCCCCCGGGGCTGTGCTGTGCTACGCTTTATCTTGGAAATTTCACAGTGAGAGATCTCATCTGGAAAGATGTAAGCGAGCGGTTGGTTTTATCCCTCTTTGCTCCCCTCCACCCTGGCGGCAGCTGACTGTTCCTTCCCGAGAGTTCCTTCCCGTCGAAGGATGAACTCGCACTGGTTTTGTCTGCTTTGGGTCCAGTCGTTCTGACTTGCAGTTTTTGCTAGCTGGGAGTAATCTTAGAGCTGTGAGGGGATGCACCGAGCTCCTTTCCCTTCACTTGCAGTGCTTTTAAAATTTTTCTTCCAGAGGTTCCAGTTACTTCTTCCTAATCTCTCAGCTACTTTAAAGGCTAAAACAATGTCACGCCTAACTTGTACAAAGATTAATAAAGGAATTTTCAATTTTAGCTCTGAGAAGCGTTTTATAGCATTTGGTGTAAATCCAGATGTTTGTTCCTTCTCTGATGGGTCAGTTTTTCATATCCAGGTATTATTGAATGGGGAAATAGTGAATCCAGATGACAAATCAAATGCCATTAGTATATTTCAGATTGGGAAAAATATGAGCTCATTCATTCAGAATAGATCTTTCTGCCAAAGAGATATAAATACACATTGCTGCTTCAATATTGTGGCCTCCATTCCTGATAATAAGCAATTGAGAATGGAGGGTGGGGAATTTGGCAGTTCCGTCCTTATTTCCATAAACAGTAGGGACGGGGTGGCTGGATATTTTCAGCTTTGCACAAAAGCTGAAGAAAAGAAAGAGGGTGGGTATAAAAAGCATAAAAACATGAGTTCCAACTAATCCATTAGAGCTTATTGCTGCAAGAAGTGGCTGGTTTCTGAGCATTTTTCCCCTTGTTATTTCTGTCCAATGTTTTTTAGGAAGATGAGTCTTTCAAACGCCTATTTATGTACCGTGTAACATCTGCAGTATAGCTAGTACACATCTCTTCTCCCAGGATTCCTGACTTCCCTCCGTGCCCTGTTTGAGATGCGTGTGCCAAAATGGTACCTTCTACTTGTTTGAACAAAAACTTGTGATTTCATGACGGTTCTTTCTTGGCCTTACAGAGGCAGAGCACTTGCAGAAATGTCTTTTGAGTCTTGCTTTTTCTTCCCGGTGGTGCTTAGTTCTGCACCTGGTAAGCTGAGGTGACAGCTTTTAGATGACTTGCATGTTTGGTTGCAGACCATCTCCAGTCAAAGATGCAAACCTGTGTCCATTTATCTTCTGAATGTGGGAACATCTCATGGTTCAGCCTTCTGCCAACCTCGCTATCCTTTTTAGACTGTTAGTGGTTTTGCTCAGCCTGAGCAGTCGCTGCTGGAGCTTTCTTTTCAGTGCTGTGTCATTAAATTCCATGAATTTTCACCTCCTGCAGACTAATCACTTTAGTGCTCATGCTTCGTACGTCTTGGCTAGAGCACAGAAATGGCTGAGACTGGGCATTTGGAACGATCCTGTACTTTAATAGAATAGAGCCTGTAGCCTGGTGTGAAATGAATTCTTCTGCTGTATTAAAAAATTACATAAGCCCCACTCACTGCTAAGAAAACAGACTGTGTTTGAAGCACAAGAGTTTCCATGGTCCTAATGGAAGCGATATAAAGGTGTTTCCAAGATTATCCTGTAGGTGTCTGGAAGAGAGAGCAGTTTGTTCTACACGGTGTGTCAGAAATCGTTGTATGTACATTTTTTAGACTGTCCTGGACAGAGATCCGGGTCCCAGACTCTCCTGAAATTAATCCTCGAGGCCTTTTGTTATGTTTCTTTCAGTTCTGTGAACTAGCACAGAAGAGCCTCTATGCTAATTGAAATTTCTTACAATCATTGATGTTGCTTTTATGCCGTTCCTCCCACGCAACCTCTCATCCTATAAAATTAGACCAGCTTTGTAGGAACCTACAGTGGGAGGAAAATGAGTTTGTGCTGGCATATTTCATGTAGTAATCTCATCAGCAGATGTACTTGTTGCGAACGTATGGCCAGGTTTGTCCGTACGTGCTTTCTTGATGTGTTTATCCTGAACCATCTCCCAGCATCTTCATCTGCTGTTGTTTTAATGACGGCACGTGCGCGGTGCTCTCCTCCTCAGCTGAGTGGCCTGAGGTGGCTGGAAACAAAAACGTAACGGAAATTAATTTTCTTGTTCCAGATATATAATTATGTGTGACCAGATTCTCAGGGGAGAAACCAGCAGTAATGTTTTTGAAAAGTCTACGTTGCTGAAAGTGCACTGGACCGAAGCACAACAAAGCTTGGTGCAACTTGTGTGCACAGCAATGATGGCCCTTCTTGCTATCATTTCCTCCCTGGAAATTTTGTTTCAGGCTATAGAGATGAAAGTAGACAATTGTCTTAGATTAAAGAAGGACTATCCTAATCTTTTGTTTAGAAATCAAACCAAAAATTTTTTACAGCTTGGAAAAGTGAGGTGTTATCCTTTTGAGGCTGTGTGTTGCAATGAAAGCGTACGAGCTGTGCTGTCCCCTTAAGAGATGTGTTTCTATGGCATTTCTGGTACAACTGAAGAATCTGTTATCAAAAATCCCATGAGAACTAATGTTAAATAGACTTCCAGCCTGGCTGACCAGTCCCCTGAGCTGCAGGTAATGCCTAAATGATGCTTTGAACATATAAAATATTGTATAGATGCCACATGTTGTTAAGTTTTCTGTTATGTCTCTGTACTGTGGAATATATCCAGTTTCACTTGAGCCTCGGGTGGTTTTCAGTGCAAGCAAACCTTCTCGTGGCTGAAATTCTACCGGATAGTAGTTAATAATCCTAGTGAGAGCAAAACTGACTACTCATCCTCCTGTGCTGCTCGTCCTTCGAGGGTCCCAGATCTCCCAGGAGCTCCTCAGGAGCTGCTTCATCAGCAGAGTTGGGGCAAAGGAGCTGAGGGAAAACTGCGTTCAGTGAGGTTTGAAGCCTTTAATAATGAGAATAGTTTTCCTGGCTGGAGGCAGAGAGCTGGTAGAACTTAGTGTATCTGGAAATGATCCGTTTTTGAAGAACTGTGCTGTGATTAGGAAAGGAGGTGTGGGGGTTATTGGGTGTAACAGAGAAAGTATGTTTTTTTCTTGCTTATGAAATGCATTTTTGTTAAATATTCTGAACTTATTTAGTCCATGTGTAAGCCTCTTGGTAACAAAACATGGAAGACAATCCATGATGTATTGGTGCTGCCACAGACTGTAAACCTCGCTCCAGGGACTGCCCTTCCCTTGCCAGGGTTCCTCGGAAGGGAGATGAATCTTTTGCCTCCCTGGGAATCGCCTGATGATGCTGGAAGAAAATCTGCTGCGGGACGAGCAGCTTCTTCCTGGTCTCCTCGCGTGTGATGTTGGCTCCCTTCTGCCTTGTGGCACAAGAGCTTTCCTGATTTCAGTGAAACCTTTCCATGTTTACAGAAGCAGGTGGGCAGATGTCTTTAAACATCGCTAGAAGTTTTCCAGTTGCTCTGACAGGAGGCGTGCGGTGCAGCGTCTCCGGTGGGCGCGGCGGTGTGGAGGTTCTTGTGTCGAGACAGTTTACAAGATGCCGAAGCTGTCTGGAAAGCTTCAAGCGTCGGAGCGCTCGCCTGCACTTGAAAGATGCTCGAGTGGAGGCTAACAAAAGCGTTGGCAGTGGGGACTCATTACTGAAAGGTTACTTATATAACTTTCTCCCTCCTTTGTGGGATGCCTGTAACTTTTATAAAGTAAATCATATCCTGAATGTCTTTTATAATGCCAGCAGGAGACAGGGCTGAGAAATGCCTGTAATCCTGAATGGGCGGCAGTCGAGTCCGGCAGTTGCTTTGTACTTTGTGCGAATGGGAAGGTTTAATGTGCAACCCAAGCAGCCTTTCTCTCCTACTGCTCTGATCTGTAGCTTGCATAAGCCACGGCCTGCTGTGCCGCTTTGGAATTCATTTAATACCTCAGTTGTTTGGACATGATTAAAAATATAATGAACGGAATGAAGCAATAATAAGATGAACAGCTCATAAAGGCTTTTAGTCTAAAAATACCTGTTTTGCCTCAGCTAGGGTAGTGAAGATTGTGGTGGCAGTCACAGGAAAAGTCCACTGCATGAATCTTTTGCAAGCTTTAGAGAGCTGATGCTGAGTGTGAGACTTGTGTGTTGCCTTCTCTATCTTTTTACAGTGGACTCTCTTCCCCCCCTCCATCACTCCCGTGTTGCTTGTACTTCCTAGCGTTTCCCCTCTGAGTGCCTAATGCATAGCTCTGGAGAAAAAATGTTTTACTTTTTTTTTTAGATTGAATTGCATGTCAAATAGGTGCTGTGTGAATTCTTCTTGCCAGCGTGAGTGTTTGAAGGGGTCAGGCTTCCATGTTTGCCTGGATGTGCTTTGGCCGTTTGAACGATTCAAGAGGTAGGATTAAGATTTAGCGTTTTCTTAATAGAAAATGTTCAAGGCGTAAACTGATAGTCATAGAAACTGGATATTATTCTCTTCTGTACTAGACACGTTAAGGGAACTGTCTGTAATAGAGAGATTTTATTCCTTTGCCTTCCTCTTAGCAGCGGTAGCATCTGCAGCAGAGAATGCAAGGGTGGGTGGGCGAGTGTGTCTCCTTCCAGGAGTTTAAGTGCAGTTTGCACCTTTGTTCTTGGAGAGGGTGGGCTTGTGTTGCGTATAAACAGTGTAATTAAAGTGCCAGCGAGAAAGGGAAGTGGAAGAAGGTATTTTCTGACTGTTCTGTGTTGACTGCCCAGCGAGGTGCACCTCCCTGTTGTTCTCATGTGGCGATGGAACGTGGTGTTTTTGTGGCTGCATCTGAACTCTTTCAATACGATGTTTCTTATTGTGGAGTAGTGTTGTCAAAACCAAAACATTCAGCTTTAATTTCAGTGATGTGAAATTTAAGCAATATGTGGGTTTGTCCCATGCAGTGGAGCAAGATGCTGGCCGGTTCTGAGATCTGAGGTGTCTTTTCTAGGTTCAGTCTTCATCTTTTCTCTTTCCATTACTGGGCTCTGAGCGTCCTTTAAAGCAAATCTTTATCTTGTTTCTGTGACAGTGTTTGTACAACAGATGCCTTTCTCGTAGCATGTGTATATGGATTTTTCATTTGTAACATCTGTTTGCATCAATTCCTGGTATATTTAAGGTGTCCTTGAAGTATTTGGACTGTCATACTATTCTAGATAGAACTTAAATGAGCATTTCTGCATAGACACAGGCCTAACCTTTGAGTCAAGTTTCCCACCATCTTTTCTGGGGAAAGAAGAATAAACGAGATGGCAGGACAAACATTCTTTGAGCGATAGGTGGTCTCTACAGGTTTCTCTGCATGCCCTGTCTGGTTTTGTTCAGCTGGAAGATGGGTGTTGTTTGGGAGAACTGGTCCTCGTGCAGATGAATGTGGTAGCAGCTGTCAAGTTTTTTCATCTACAAGGATGCCCCGCAGCAGCTCTAGCTGTAGAGGCACTTAAGTGGGTGGCTGGACGTGTCTCCCTCCCTTTCAAAGAGACGTGTCAGTGCAAGGGTCTCAGCAGTGGATGTTACTAATGCGGAGGGGCAGGCAGGCTGTGAGTGTCCCCACAAGCCCTCCCTGGCACCCGGCACAACTTGGCCACGTCTTGCTAAAATGTGTGTGAAATTACACCCGTGTCCTTCAAGCCCCATGCCCCGAAGTGACAGGCAAGTCACCTTCCAACTGAGATTCCGACATGAGATTCAAGTGACCAGTCTTTGTTTCACTCAAAGAAAAGCTCGCCTGAAGGACGCAGGGCATGGTTATGGGTTCGGGGTGCACGTGATGGGGTTTCCAAGTTGAGCTAACGGGTCTGGAAGAGATGTTCTGTTTGCGGGAACAGAAGGGCTCTGCTGAGAGCAGGAGCGTTGGCCAAGGCTGCATCAGGTCATCTCTGCTCGTGTTCGGCTGGGTCTTGAAAATCTCCAAGGGCAGCGGTTCTGCGGCATCTCTGGGAAGCCCGTTGGCATGCTCTGCTTCCCTCCTGCTGAGGGATGTTTTCTTGACATCCACTCTGAACTCTCAAGTTACAATTTTTAGCTGTTTACCTTGGTTTTATTTGGGTTCAGGGTTTTTTTCTTTACCTTTTCTTAAAAACAATAATCTTAGGCATTTTGCTGTTCACCTTCCTTGCCTGCCTTAACTGGAGCTTGCATAAATGTCTTTTTAGTGTCTGTTAAATAGGCTGAGGTGTATGAAAGTAAAGGCAGGGCAGGTCCGTACCCAGATCTGCAACATCTACTTCTGAGTAACAGACAAAGATTAGAAATCGGAGTGAGGTCCTTGAAATCAGAATAGGCTCTTGCTTCTGAATATATTCAGGCATTGGGGAGATCCCATGTGGGGCTGAAAACTTGTTCTCCGAGATGAGCGCATGTTGTTGCAGAGCTAGCGAAATTGTGCTTGTGGCAAATTTTGCAAGATAGGCACCTGTGAATTTAGGAAACAGGACTGAGCCCTAGGCATGTTTTTATGACATAATTGGATCACTTTCACTTTGTTTTCAGTGAAGAGGATAAAATTACCTTCTAGACAATTTTTTTTTTGATCGCTTATGACCACAAATTAATAATGTATCTCTAGTGCCGGAAGGAGACTGCCCGAGTGCTGCAGCAGCTCAGTGGGCTCTTCCATGGCACCATCCTTGAAACATATTTGCTGTCTGGGTATTGATGAGGCATCTGCACCGTGAGCTCAGCATTCCTGGTTGTTTTTACTATTGACCGTTCTACTCCACGGTGTAATATTTCCCCTTTCCTGTCCTCAGGGGCATTTCCCCACCAACTGTGTGACATTGCTGACCAGTTAATGCACTGCTCTGTAAGGTTGATGTCCCAGCTGCCTGCAGTACGGAGAGTTATGTGGCGTTGAGGAGCTGAGATTCTTAAAGAGGGTACAGGAAAGACATCTGGAAGAGAGAGTATTAGAAAGAATGAACGATGAAGGCAGTTTGAAAAATGAAAACAATCTATGGTTTTTTCTGTGCTTATTTGTAGCAGTGAGCCAACCTTAGGTGGTTTGAGTGGAAGCTGAAGCAATTGGAAGCTGTGAATCACGGGAGTTTCTGGAAATGGGTTTAACCTCAGTGTAGCTGTGAGCCAGCTCAGTCCGTCTGGCTCGGGAAGGTGGGTGGGTGGCTGCTCAGAGTAGATGCCCAGATGTCTCTCTAAAGATTTCTGAAAGCTAGGAGTTGAGGGGTAGCAAAGAAGAGTGGAATCCCCTAGAAGAAAGGAATTGGACACTCAGGGATCACCCAGTGCGGTAGGCGAGACCTGAGGAGCACCAACACAGTCGGCTCCCAGCCTTGTGCTTTGATACCCGCTGCCTCCAGAGAAGTGGCTGAAAAAAGTGGAAATGGTGTGTTGTGGTGAATGCCCTTCCTCTGCCGTGAAATGTTTATTAAAACAGATGTAGTCGGCTACAGTTTCTGTTTCTGGGTAATGAGCCAATAGCTAGAGAGGATCAATAAGCAGATGAACAATGTGGGCTCTAAAGTTGGAAGTGGCTTTTTTCTGACAGAACAAAGAGCGTTCCCTGTCCAGGGACACTCTCCAGCGAAATGCAGAGCGGATCAACACTGGCACCCAGTGTCTAGATAGAATCAGTTCAAATCTGGGTTTCCAAATCTGACACCCTTTTCTTCTTTCTTTCTTTCTACCCCCCCCATTGCTGCCGTAGCGTTTGGTCTTGATGTGCAGAGCAGAGTGTGAGGTGCTTAATCTGATGTGGCAGCCGAACTCTCAGGGGCTGCGCTTTTAATTCTGCTCTCGTTTGGTTCCTGCAGTTGTCTTCTGTTGCTGATAACCGTTGCAGTATTGCTTTTCTTGGCTTGTCTTTTACGTTGCAAAAAGATGCAGGTCTTCTTTGTTTCCCTTGACATGGTTAACCTTAGTTCAGGCAGGGAGAGAGAAAACAAATGTAAACCCACCCTCCTCCCGCGGGAAGTTTTTTCAAGTTTTTCTGCAGCTGTTAAATGCCAGTTCGATGAAGCCTTTAAACATACACTTAAATCCATTCCTCAAAAAAAAAACAATTAAC
>NW_009725768.1:61520-77004 GCF_000703405.1 Apaloderma vittatum
ATACTTTAAATTAAGCTTGTGTTCAAGTGTTGTTGCACTGAAAAGCAGCAGGACTGGAGCAGGTTGACAAAGATAAGCACGTTCTCGAGTGCCTGGCTGATTGGGCTCTGGATGCAGGAGAGCATCCCGGGCTGGGATGGTGAGGGAGCTTCTGGAAACCAAGTGTCTGCTGGTGTCAGGCATCTGCCAGCGTGACGTTCATCTTCAGTGTCCAGCAAAAGCTTTCTGTAGCCAGGCTTCGGTATCTGTACCTTCCTTCTAGCCAGGCTTCCTCTACTGTGCTCAGCAAATAACGACGTTTATTTGAAAATCTAAATAACGAGTGGCCTAAAGTCCCAGATGTTAAGGATCCGTGCACCTCTGAAGCTCTGCAGAATTGGTTGTTGCTGTGTCTCCCATGATCTTCTTGCTTTCACGTTTTGAATCTTTTGTAGTGGGATGACTAAATCAAAGCTGAAGTAATCCTCTCTCAGCTTGCATGGTACTCCTGGAAGTTGCACTGGAGTTGCTGTAGCGCGTTCCAGGAAGGTAAATTGAAAACTGAAAATGAATTTCCAAAAAGGCTGTAGAACCACTAACACAAAGATGATGGATGATGAAGCATTTTGGTCTGTTATTATCCAGAAGTAACTATCTGGCTGGTTTTTAGTGAACAAAGAAATATTAGAGGAAAAAAAAAGTTTCCATTTAGCTTTATCTCTGTTGGTTGTACTGGAAATGAATCATGACATAAAAATGGATAAAATGAAATGAAAAAGATACCATTTATTTCCTTTTCTGTAGTACACACTAGACACTTATCCTGAAGGTTAAAACTCTTCTGAGTGAAAACAGACTGCACTAAAACACTGGTGAAAGCTGTTAGAGAGTCATGAAGTATCCCTGTGGTACTTGGCCTGAAAGTTCTGGACAAAGAGAGGGAGGAATTTGGTCTGTGTGGATCTTTACTCCCGCTGGAGTTGTGCATGGGTGTTCCAGTTCATTTTTGAAGCGGTGATGGAAATCTTAGAGATATGCCTCTTAAAAAAAATAATTGTTTCTCTCCTTGAATTTCTGGGAAGGTAACAGATAGAGTGCAAACTGCTTTTGGAGTGAAATAGAGCTGTGCCCAGCCCAGCCTGGAGCTCTGACAGAAGGTTCCCTTGGATGTCCTGGCTTCACAGCCCCACTAGATTTGGGAAGTGCAGGGGAAGAGAAAGAAGGGTTAAAAAAGCACAATGAGGATGAATTTGGAAAGGAGTGTGCAGTGATGACTGAGCCAAGCAGCTTAGGTCAATGGTTTTGTTATTTTGCTTGGTCTGTGTAGCATCCTTTCATTGGGATTTACAAACGAGCCCTGCTGTAATAGCTGTATTCAGGAGCTATAAGTGCCTGCTCTGCCATGGCTTACTTGCTTTCTTTTTTATTAGGAAGGAAAATTAGTTGGGAATGAGAAGATAATATATGGATATGGCCTCACATCATAAAAGTCGCACTCCTTGATAAGATTTCAAGGTTGGAACAATGATAGCATTGAAGTATCTGTTGTAAACTACCACAGATAATTCAAGCAATAAAAATGCTTCTTTTAGCTATGTAAATAGGGTAATAGACTGGAATGCAGTATCTAGATGTATTAAATGTTGGTGTTGGTTTATATTCGAACGATATAAACAGAGAAAATGGAGCTGAAGATTAATTTGAATAGGAAACGGGGAAGATTTTGGTATGGTGAGCAAGCTAGGCTCGGATTTAAGTTCGTTTCGTTTGAAAGTACCTGAACTGGTAAGGGAGCTCAAATGTGTCAGTGTGAGGAACACGAAGAGAAACAGAGAAATAATCTCTCTGCCTTTTTTCCTCTTTCTTTTCTTCTGACAAAAAGAGCTATGGGCTTTTAGGAAAGGGTGATGTAATTAGGCTGAATGCATTTTGATGGTGGGACGCTGTCCAAGGATGCGTTGAGTCACATCTAATGACTTAAAAACTACTAATTAATTTCGAATGAACTGGAACGAGGCTTGACAAGTACTAGGTTTTGAAAGCTGCTGACTTGATCCTGGGCGAGGGGATGGGCAAAGTCAGCAACAGCCTGGTGAGGCTGTTGAAAGGGGCAGAAGGCAGCGGGATTTAAGAACTAAAAGAGGATGGCATGAGGCTCCTGATGCAGATGAGCAGCTCTGTAGCTGTTCTTTGGCAGCTCACGGGACCGGGTGGTGGAAACCTCCCCGTTGTTTCCATTCCCAGTTTGTTCAGTTCATTTTCAAGCAGCACAGTATGAAATCTGTGAGACATCTCTGGGCTTGTACTAATGGATCTGGGTCCATGAGGGAAGCACGGGATTATGGTTCCTCTGCTGTGTCGCGGTGGGGAACCAGGTCTCCAGGGTGATATAACAGAATAACGCGTGGGACAGTGATGTTTGAGGTATGTTGAAGAGCTCTCCAGGTGCAACTGCAATAGAATAATCCTATTTCCTTTCCTCTGTCATAAAATAAGATAACAGTTTGGCAGCTGTTCAAATCAAGACAAATAAAATAAACTGCTCTAAATTCATCACGGAAAGAAACAGACTTAGCTACAGAATGACTAACAGGACCTTCTATTCATCTGTACAAATCTGGTCTGTGGCTGCATTCATTTCCGTACAATCACTGGAAAATATTATGTTGATTGCCGGGAACAAAGCTTTTATGGGGAGGAAAAAAAAAATCCGTGCTACTAATCTACAGTGGAATTGGTAAATGGGTAAGACAAAGATTTAATAATATTATTCTGCACGACATCTGATGTAAATAATACAGTTCTATTAATCTCTCAAGCAATCAGAGAGTCTGGCTGTTAGAGACGGCCAAGTATGAGCAATAATATTATCTCTTCTCAGGAATGTTGGAGTGGAATCACAAATCCGTTGCTGTGAAAGAGGCTCCTGCACGAGCATGAGGAGTCATACTTGCTGACACAAAGACACGGACCGGGCCGGGGGGTTGGGATGACACCTCCAGCCTCTGCACCCCAGCTCTTTGGGCTCCCCCTTGCACTGCTGTGGGGCTTTTGTGGAGCTGTACTTTCTCGGGAAGCGGAGGTGATGTTGTCTCCTTTGACCCTGCTCCCTCTGTGCACAGGGGAAGGTGGGTTCCCGGCTCCTGTTGGGGCACTGAGCACATGGAAGGGCATGATGGACGGGAGCTAATGATGAAGAAACGAATAATGTGTACACAGGCTGGAGGAGGCTTTGAGCAACCTGAGCTAGTGGCAGGGGACAGGGACGTTGGAATGAGAGGATCAAGGTCCCTTCCAACTCAAGTCGTCCTGTAATTCTCGTACGGGCAGCTCTGCTGCTTCTGATGAGCCCGGCTCTGAAGATGTCACCAGCCTGTTTGGAAGCAGTTCTGGTCCATGAGGCAGCAATTTGAAGAAGCGTGCATTGGTGAGGATTCTTCTTTATTTAAAAAAAAAATTTAAAAACCCCTCCCAATGCTTTTTAGTTCCCCAGTGAATCCAACAATCAAAAAGTTCATGCTGCCTCCCCAAAAAAGGATGTGTATGTTGTCTGTCCTCTAACAAGGTATTAGTTAATGCATCCAAATGAAGCAGAATTTTTAAATGAGATCCTGTTTTTCATGTATAATTTTAAGGTATGATGCAGATCAGGGTTGTCTGATTCTTCTCAGTTCATTAAATAGAGAGCAGATAAAGTTACAGATTGACTTTTAAAAATGATAAATTCTTATTTATAGCAAAAGTTCTAGTCATTAATTTTAAAGGATGGAAGCATAAAAGCAAAAATTTCATTAAAAAAAAAGGGGGTAATTTAGTTAAATTGGGGTTTTGAGTATCATTACAGAAAATGAAACATCAAGTTCTGCACTGCTTTTCAACTCATCTGATGTATTTGATACCATCCCTCTGCTAACAAAACCTGCATGGTCATCAGTATCTCCATGTTAAAGTTGCTACTGAACTTCCCAGCTCCAGGTGCTCCATGGAAAGATTTAAATAGTGTTTTGAGGAGGGAGCGCGGGGAAGAAACCTGGTCAGTGGGAGCGTGTCCCCGTGCCCAGCAGCGTGGGGTGGCAGGAGCCAGCGGTCACAGCAGGGAAAAAACCCCAAACAGCTGAAGCAATGCAGGAATCGAGCTGTATGTATGCGACGTTAAAATTAAATCATATTGAAGGTGGTAAGCTTGCATTTGATCTGGAAGCGTGTTAAGAGGAAAAGAAGGTGGTCTGCCTGGGTGCAGGAAGCCTTATCCTGTATTCGTTAAGGATTATTCTTCCCGTTCCCTCGCTGCGAGGGCTGGATGGCGCCTGCGGATCTACCCTGGAAGCCTCCGAGGGCGCATGAGCTCTGCTCCAAGGGGGCAGCCAGGGCTGCTGCCACTGAATTTTCAGGTCCTGGCCCTAAAGCAGTGTCCCACGGCGGGACAAAAAGGGAGGGTCTCTGCATCAATTAGCGTTAGGGATTTATGTTTCATTTCACATGCTTGCGCGCAGCTTTCGGTTGTATTTTATTCTGCTGCCTGATGTGTAGGCTAGCATATCATTTTCCTTTTAATCTTCCTCTTTTTCTTGGCAGAGCCGCAGACGAAACCTCCCTTTTGCTCATAGAAATTCATCTGGTTTTGTTCATGCCCCTGACAAAATTGTTTCCAGTGATAAGCCATCAGTCAGCGTTGAACGACCATGTTTTCCATCCTCTGATGTTTCAGCCTTAATGAAAAAGAGCTATAACACAAGATGCTGCACAAGGGCCTGGTTCAAGTTTGATTAAGTCATTCTTAGCCTCGGTTGTTTTCACTGCATTTTATTTTGAGCTCCAAACCCATGATTTAAGTGGATCTTATTGGAGTGGCTTATGGGAACCCACAGAGTTTTATTGAAATTCTCTGAAACTGCTGTACAGAAGCATTGGGTAAGGACTTACTGGCATTTTAGCTGCAACTTCTCCATCTTATATCCAAATATCAAAGTATCCCCTATTCTTTCTGATGCAAACTTTTGTTGGATTATATTCTGCCTTCAGTGGAGCTGTGTTGTCCAGAGTCTGGTTTGACACGTGTGAAATCTGGATTAAACACAAACTGCGGTGAAATATAAATCCCGGTGGGCTGAAACATTGCTCGTTTTGTCTAGCCAATGGTTGCTAATCACAGATTTTGACGGTTTATCTGTGGTTCTAAGGTATAACGCAGTTCTGCTTACGTTGCAGGGGCCTTTGAGGTGCATGATGGAGATCTGTTGCAAAATGTTATTTCAAACAGGATCGTAATCCCTGGAGTCCCCATGTGTTGCCTGATCTAGTTGAGAGGCGTCCCTGCCCATGACAGGGAGGTTGGATTAAAGGATCTCTAAGGTCCCTTCCAGCCCAGGCCATTCTGTGGTTCTGATCAGCTGCGATTGTGTTAAATACAACTGTGGGAGGGCATAAGAAGGAGGATACTTTGGTTTAGAAACTGCTCAGGAAAGAGGGGATTTTGCTTCTGACTCAGTATCTTACAGGAGTGATTTTTTCATTCCTTCTCTGTACACAGTAGAAATGGTACTTACACGTTATCTGTAACTGGCCTGATGAATTCTGGTGCAATCCAGTGTTGTGGTTATTTGCTCTTTACATCCTAAGTGATGCGTTTGCTTCGAGCCGAGCCTTCCCTCTGGCTTCTTCACCAGACAGCTCTGTTGCAACGCCCTGTTCCTAACCAGAAGCAACTTTCTTTGGCAGTTCTACCGAGCCATACGTGCGGAAACCCGGGAAGGCTGCAGAACGGGATCCAGCAAGGGATGACGTTCAGCATCGGGAGCAAAGTGAGATACAGCTGTAACCCAGGCTTCTTCTTGGAAGGACACGCGCTGCTCACGTGCCATGCCAATTCGGAAAGCGGCGCCTCCTGGGATTTCCCTCTCCCCTTCTGCAGAGGTAAAGCGCGCTCTCTTCAGCTGGAGCACGCCACGATGAAACGGGATTTAATGAGCTATTTGGGCTTGGGGAAAAAACTTCATGGAGCATAAGCTTGATTTAAAAGACTTGAAAACTAAACACGATGTAGTTAATACTGAGTTTCCTTTTTATTTGATTCTTTAAAGCTGCCAGGGTTTGGGTGAAAAATGGGAAGGTTATGGAGTACTCAAAGCTGCACAGCTACTTTAACTTCAATTTCTTTGGATGAAGTGGGGGGGGGGGGGTAAAAAAGCAGGAGTGTTATCCATAAAATGAGGCGCCTACACGAGACCATGCAGTTTTTCTGGATCAAACCCCAGAAAATGAGACTGGATTTTCTGGTTGCTGCCAGGTGAAGCTGGCTTCCCCCGTGGCACTTCCCAGAGTGATTCCAGTCCTTGCCTGCAACCACGTGTGAGTGTGTTGAGGGTCGTGGGCAGCGCCAGGCAGGGATGCTGCCTGGGAGGTGAGACCAGCCTGTGTTGGAGAGGGCTGGCCCGCTCTCCTGCACGCCCTTCTGGGGCTGGGAAACGTAGGTTCCTCTGTCAGGCTGAGAGAGCTTCTTGCTAATTCTCTGGGGCCACAAGGGACTGGAGAGTCTGTAAATGTACGGGTGTCTGCGTTGTTATAACCAAAACAGTCGCTGCTGCTTTGAAGTCTTTTCCCGTCAATTCTTTGTGTACCTCAGCAGAGCATCTTGCATTGATTCTTTTTATTGACTCTGCTTGTACAATCAATCAGCAGTTCTAAGCTGTAGCATAAATCTTGAATATAAAGTGAGCAAATATTGTTTGCTTGGTGTATTTTTAATGCTTGCTTGAATGAATTACACAGCAGTCATATGTGCTACTTAGCGTATTCCTTGTACATTTACCCACTGTTGGTACGTATTTTTCTACTTTCTGATGGAGATGGGTCATGCTGCTGGGTCGAATCTTGACAAATTGAGATGAAAAGCTCTCTGTAGCTGAGCAGGCGTTAGGATCTTGTGAGCTGCCATCAGGGGAATAGACTTGTGTAATGTCACTGCAAAGGACAGTGTCGGATCTGGGGACTCTGCTCTTCCCTTCTTCCCCTCCTCTCCAGAGTAACGGCAGAATGTGAGACAAGCGCTGAGGACGGTGTAGTTTTCACCCGTGCTGGTCGATACCCTCTTTTGTTTTCTTTATGTCCCTTTCTTTGTGCTTGTCTTTTGCTTTGTAGCATCCTTTTCTATATATCATTAGCCTTGTCTCTCTTCCATGCATTGAAATAATCGAAGATGCTAAGAAACGTGTGGTAGAGAAGAGTAAGAAGCAGAGGTGTAGGAAGGACTGAGGCAACACTTTGAGGGAGCTGCTGCTGCATGGGAGTTGTCTGCACTCCCTTTACCCAATTCTATTTTGAAGTACAGTTTGATTTGGTTTTTTTGTAAAGGACAACTATAATGTCAGTGAGAGAGGAATGTAGGAAGGAATTCCAGATGCAGAAAGAATGGCTTGGTGAAATGTGTCTTTGCAGAGCCCGCGAGAGCAGCTTGTGCTGCTGCTCGCCAGCGGTTTTGAAAGCGCAGTTATATCAAAATTGATTCTTGGACTCTGAGCTAAAAGGAGACTATAAATTCAGTCTGCACAGACTCTGCTCTGGTGAGTTATGCTCCTTGCTTACGTGGCAGGAAGGATTAAAACTGCCGTGATCTCATTCGGGGAGCACCAGAGCAGCAGCTGCGGGCTGATGTGCGAGGCGGGGGAGCTGTGCCCGGTGCACCGGCTGTGACTCGGGAATCTGCCTCGATGACTGAAGGTCCTCAGCGAGTCCGGGTCACACTTAAATGGCAGCTTAGTCCAGATGTTGTCCCACCTATACAGTGTGTGTCAGAAGTATCCGGAATGGTTTCCTCCTTGCATCTTGTGTGTTTTTATGTGCTTTCTGCACACGATTGTTCTGTGTTCGCAGAATGAAGGGAAGCCTCGTACTTCAGCTAAATGGGCCCTTAAGCAGAGTTTTACAAGTCGAGCTGTGTTTTTATCTCGACAGTTGGCATGCTGGAGGCAAACCCCCAGCACACTTGGAATGCTGCCTTCTGTTCCACTGTAGCCACGAAAGGAGCAACCCTCACCAGGGTCAGTTAATTTAAAAAAAAAAAAAAAAAAAAAACAACACCCCCATTAAAAAAAAAAAAAAGACCCCCTCCCTATGTACAAAACAAAACCCCAAAAAACCCCCCCCCAAAAAAAATAAAAGAACAAATAAAGCGCAAAAAAAATATCCAGAAACATCGGAATCTGTTTTGTAAAGCGCTTTCATGCGAGTGAAGTCCTGCCCAGATTGTTTGCTGAATTTAAGTAGAACTGATAGGTTTATGATTCTGGTAGGCGGTTGAGTAAAAATTCAGTAAGCCAGCTGAAAAGTTGAGAACGCTTGTGAAGCTACATTGTAAGCATATCAAATATGCATAATCTCATTAAAAGTGGTCTGTCCTACTGTAACTCAAACAGCTGCTTAGGCTACACCGTGCCCAAAAAATTGAAGGGCTGTTCAAGAAGATTTTGGCAGCTTGCAGCGTATGGTTAAACAGTAGCAACCTCTGCAAACTTAGGAGGATGGGAAGGGAATGCATTTTGAGTTGAAAAAGCTTTTGCAGTGAAAAATTCTAATTAAAAAAAAAAGCCTAAACCACCATACTTTTGGCCAGATGTTCTGCAACTATGTTAGCTTAGCCCTGTAAAAAAAATGCAGTCCTCTTATTAAAGAATTATGACACAGCGTTGAGTCAAAATTCTTCAGCATATTCTCCATCCCCTCCTGCATTCCTTCTAGTGCAACTTTAATGCGGTGGATCCAGTCTCAGATTTTCCAGACCCCCATATAAATGTAGCCAGGAAGTTGCCGACAGGAGTTGCTGCTTCCAAATCCTTGTTGCCTTTGCACTTGGGGGTGTTACAAGGTTCTGGGTAGACCTGAGCTGCACGGGTGCCTGGTTGTAGCGAGAAACAGGTGTTTGACCACGAGGACCTGTGCCCTTGGACGTAGCGTTTGCATGCACAGGCTGGATCGCTTGCAGATGCTTCGTGGTAGTGGTGCAGGACCTTATTTGCAAAGGTGCTGTGGCCTGGAGATGGTAATATTTGACCTGTTGTACAGGAGATAGCTGTCCCTCTGGAGGGGTGCATATCTTCAGAATAAAGGCCTCTTTGGATCCCTGTGCGCTCCCGAAGCACCTCGTGACCTTGCTCCTGCTCTGTCTGTCTTGCTGCTAGGCACGTGGGCTGAGGGGTCACTGGCTAAGGAGCTTTTCTGCATCTGTTTTTTTCTAGCATCTACAGAGGCACTTACTCATCAGAAATTAAATTCGAACATACCGTAAACTGGTGAATTGTGCTTACCCTTGTTGGCTAGAATCCGTTCAGCCTTTAAAAAGCTTTTTCAGTAGCCCTTTTTACTTTTTGCATGGACTTACCTTGACAGTCCCACTGTGAATCTTGTGTGTGATGCGTTGAAGTTTGGAGGATTTTTCTGGCTCTTAGACATCTTTCAGCCTAAACATATCGATGATTCTAACTGCACTTCAGTGTCTGTGAATAACTTTCGTGCACTGACAATATGATTGCAGCAAATTGGTAACTTTGACTGTTGTGATAGAATGCTGGGGCATTGAATTGGGATTTCAATGGCCTTTTTCAATCCTAGTTTTGGCTGCCGGAATGGCCCAGAAGTAGTCGCTTGTCTGCCTACATGTCTGGTCTTTTAATCATACTTTTTTTTTCTGCCTTCCCTGCTCGCTGTGAGCTCTGCAGTAACGAGCGATGTGCCATCCCAGCATGAGCACAGAAGCAGTCGTGAAGAGCTGTGACCTCTGCTGGGGCTTATAGGTTCCTGGGTGAGCTGGGTATCGTGTTAATGCGATGCAAACCGTCCCTTAGAGCCTGGGCTGGTCCTGTTGCTGTCCCTGCCGTCAGTCGCTGGGAAGCCGGTGTCTGCTGGTGCCTTCTGCTTGCCCGGGTGGCTGCCCGCGCGGGGGTAGCAGATGGCCATGAGGAGGAAAAGTTGGCGTGTGTATTTGTCTCACTTCGTCTTTCAAGCTGCGTGAGTTAGAGGCTGCAAGTTTCAGCTCTGCTGGTAGCACAAGATGCTGGTTCCTGAGAAGGTCTGAGAGCTCAGGATCCTCCCGAGCCACCCTGCAGAGTTGTCCTGCGCTTCCCTCAGGTGCCTGTGACCCTTTAACACTTAACAAATGTTCTCACCTGAGTGAAATTTCAGTTTGGAAGTGGTTTTTGTTTTGTTTTGTTTTTAAATAACTTGTAATGAAAATAAGGGTTTATAATGTAAAGCCCCAAGCTCCTTGACTAAAGCGTCTGAAATGCCGCTCTGTAACACATGTTGTAAAGTTAACAGGCTTTTCTTAGCAGCATTCCAAATAAATGCTGAGCTGATGCTGTGTGTACAAGAGCAGTGAGCTGCCCTGGTGCTAGTCAAATTAATTCTTGGTTTCCTTTATCTTCCTGCCCATGTTTTCTTCAGATCCTCCTCCTTTAATTGCTCTAATAGCTCCTACTGACAAAATTCAGGTTGTAAAAATGAAACAGTATGCAGAAAACAGGAGAACTGGTATATGATCAGGAAGTGTCACTACTAGATTTCTGAACAAGTGGTTAAGATTTCTTATTTTTTTTTTAGCCACTATGATTTTGGTATGTCCGTAAGAAATAGAGCAAAGACATGTAAGGCAGGTGCATGGGACACTCCACTCCTTTTCTGTTAATGTTGAGTGCAGAGCTCATACTCTCAGTCCTGTTAGTGATGAAGGTGCTGAGATCTGTGCGAGGTGGAAAGCAGCTTCTCTTCCCGCTGGGATGTCTGTGAAACCCTTTGCAGTCACGGAATTCCTGGTGGTTTTCCTCCTGCTTGGCTTGTTACACGGATGGGGAAAAAGTTGCTGAAAATACCTCCGAGGATCCTAACGAGGAATCGGGGATGGGACAGAAAACTTGGGCAACAATGTTAGGAAATAAGTGTCCTGACAGTGAGATGCATTATGCTGAGAACCGCCTCCCCAGGGAAGTGGTGGAGTCTCTCTCACTTGGGGTGTTTAAAATTAGACTAAACAGATCGCTGGTAAGTGTGTGGTGGGGAATAAACCAGCACTTGCCAGGAGATACTGACTGACCTAATAGGATTTTGCATCCCTCCACATCTTTATCTCTTAACAGTGCACAGTAACACACACCCCGATGAAAGCACTGGGGCTTTTAAAGCTTTGCTTTGTATTTGAGCTTATTCTTTTCTTTTCATGTGCTGCTTTGTGCATTTCGGCAAAATCTGATAACTTGTGTTCTGTCTCCAGCTGACGATGCTTGTGGAGGGACTTTGCGGGGACAGAGCGGGATTATCTCAAGCCCTCATTTTCCTTTGGAGTATGGCAATAACGCAGACTGCACGTGGACTATTCTTGCCGAACCTGGAGACACTATTGCTCTGGTTTTCATGGATTTTCAGCTGGAAGATGGATATGATGTTTTAGAAGTTGCTGGAACGGAGGGATCTTCACTCTGGTAGGTCGCTACTGGCCGTACTTTGTTGTCTGTACAGTCATTCCGTACGCGCTGATGTTTTGTGCACAGATCCAAACTTCTCAGGGTGTTCAAAGCGAACAGCTGGTGCCTGACTGGTGGTAGCTCCCAGTTATTTCCAGTCACAGGTTGTAGCTGGTGCTTCCTAATGAAATTCCCTGGGATGCTCTTTATTTGCTGGGTAAACTTTGCAGTGACTGTCTCCTCGAAATGATACCCTCTATGATAACATTTCATAGCGTAGCTGGTTAGAAGAAATAAAGAATTTGGAAAAAAACCCAAACACCCAACACTTCCAAACCCTTCTCAAACACTGTCATGCTCAAACCTTGCTTTTGCTAAATTGTTTTCTGATTATTGCTAAATACATTGCTGGCAAGTTGACTTTACGGTTAATGAACTTTTGGCAAATGTTTCCACAGATCAGTTTGTCCTTTAGACAGAAGGCTGTGTATAGAATTTCAATACCCCTCTCATCCCATTGGTTGCTCGAGCAGTGCTTTCAGAAGTATCGCCTTTATGTATAATAAATGCCACGCTGATTTTTTCCGATAGACAAGAACTACCCAGATGATCAGTGCTGTGAAGGGAGGGCTTGCAAAAGGAACGTGACATATTGCTTAGGTTGTTTTTACAGCAAAGGGCAACTCTGCCTCTAGTTGGTGCAGACACCGATCCTTCTGCACGGTGATTGTGCTCAGCACAAGTCCTGACTAGCAGCAAGTGGAAGGGAGTAGTCTTAAACCTGACATCCCTATGGAAGGGGGAAGAATTGTGTTTGAAATAATTAGGTGTTACAAGAAGTTAAATTACGATTATTTATGAGGATTCTGTCGCAGCTGCAAATAACATTAATTTTAAGTAATTTATACTTGCCTGGCAGTTATGGGGGAAATAGGATTTGAACATTTAGGATGTATTGATGTGAGAGAACTTGCCATTTACCGTGTACCGATTGTTTACTGTTCCCAGGACCCCTTTGAAAATTAGATGTTGCTGTTTCATGAAAAAGCCGGGGTTTTATTAGCATGCATTAATATTTTAGGGCGCTGTTAGTTTTTAGCCGTTACGAGCTGCAGCGCAGATCAGTCTTCTGTGCTCTGTGGTAAAGATGAATGTAACTAGTTAA
This sequence comes from Apaloderma vittatum, assembly GCF_000703405.1. Lineage (NCBI taxonomy): Eukaryota > Metazoa > Chordata > Aves > Trogoniformes > Trogonidae > Apaloderma > Apaloderma vittatum. The sequence goes on from NW_009725768.1 coordinate 74,112, forward strand.
GAAACATTATTCAGCCTGGAGGCGTTGCCAGTGCAGCACTGTGTCTTGTCATCTCAAAAATAAAACAATGCATGTCAGAGTGAACGTGCTGGAAAAAAAAAAATTAATAAACTACCCATAAATACAGCGTGGTAGAACTTTAAAAGTGGCAAGTGTGTTTTAGGAGATTTAGCCCTCTGACTTTGGGTAGTACGTGTACGTGCACCCGTCGGAAAAGGAGCTTTAGTAGCTATTTTAAGGGTAGTGTGTTTTACAGACATCACTTTTGGCGCCTTGTCAGAGGGAATAATGATGAATTTACTTTCCTCCTCGGCCCCAAGTGCCCATGTGCTGCGCCGCTAACGATGCCTTTCCTCCAGACGGATTTCCAGTGGGAGCTGGACGAACGCGGAGCTGTAACAGCCCTGGACTCCGAAGGGGCTGGTGGAGCTGGGCTCTGTTACCGGGTGAAACGTGGGTCACACAAACAGGAATTTCATGCAGGGCTCGCAGCACAAGCTGCTCCTGCTTGATGAGGTTCCTCCTGCGTTTTCAGAGCACCGTGGAATACACCCGGCTGAGATGAACACACCAGTCAATTCAAAGGGATCTCATTTAGTATTCCTGAGAAGTAAACTTTTCAGTCCCATAAGCAGAATTACAAAGAGTCTTATTTTCAATTTCATTTTTTCAAAGCTGGCCCTCGCCTGATAATTAAATTCAGATGACTCATTTTTCCCGGTTTTTAATAATTTTTGCCCAGAGGGGGAAAAACACTGGAGCTCATATCTCCTCTTTAAACATGTTGATATGATTCAGCTTGAAAATATAGCTAAAACCCTTTTTCCCCTCTGTCTGTGAAAACCTAGTTTTAATTATTGGTAATATGGCAGATAGACTTGCGGCCAAATAAACCGTTCTATTGAAGTATCTTGCTGCTAAATATTTCATTTCCGAAGCATTATAAATAGTTTTAATCTGGTCTGGAGATGTATACAAATAAACAGCGTTAAATTTCATCTGGCGTATAATTCTTATATATTTTCAAGCTATGGAATATTATATAATGGTGGTATTTATGAGGCCACTAACTCAGCACATTAAGTGAGTGTGTCTTGGCTTGCACGTGCCATTCCTGCATTGTCATTTGCCCTCCCCTCTTTAGATCTAGATGCTTTGATTTCTCGATGAACCTGGTTCCATTAAGCCTGTTGCCTCCAGCTGTGGCCACAGCTGTATCCACTGCTCCCTGGAGAATCCTGCTTTGAATTTCGTTTGGTCCCCAACCCGTTGGATGTGAATCCTGCCATAAGTCTCAAAAGGGAAAGGATGTTGCAGGTCTAAGCATCCATATGTCAAGCAGAGCGATAGAGGTTGAGTAGCTATTGGAGACATATTAATAAAATAACACATTTACAGCTCTTTTAACTGCTGTTGCAGTCTCTGTCATGGGACTTTGGGCCTGAATTTCCTTGACAGGTGAGAAATAAAATTCTACTGAGCAGAAAACAGGAGGGGAAATAAAGAAAAAAAGGAGCGGTGTGAAAAAGAGCCTGTCAGATTAGAAAGGACAATGTAGGGGTCTCCTGGCTAGAAAGAAAAATTGGAAGGATGGCAGTGGCTGCCCTGCTTTCCTTTGAGGTTAGCTGGAGTGTCCGCCCTAATCACGGAGCGGCTCTGCCAGGGCAGGGATGTCGGGGGCATAGGGAGGGATGTGTGCTCCGTGTCTGCTCTCCTGTCATTATCCCCAGAGTTTTTCTGTCTTCGAGACTTGGGGTTCTCTTCCCCCTCATTTTGTACTAGCTGAGCGAACTGAAAGGATTAATGAAATTCTTCTCTATAAATACATGTAAAAGAAGAAAATCCCTCAAAGCAGCTTGGGTTTCAGTCCTTAAGGGGTCTGAGCTCTGTTGAGCTCATGTGCTTTGTGTCAGTATCTGCTCAGAGCTGACTAAATCCCTTGGTTAACACTTCTCAGGAATATCTGCTGATTATGGCTGTTTTGTGGTACCTACCTTAAAGCTTTCTTCAATCACGAGCATCCCTGGGGGTGCTCAGCTACACTGAAAGTGCCAAAACGTTTCAAGCTAAGCACCTAAAACATTCTGAGACCGTGTCTGATAGGGGAGTCTCCTGGCTGGCCCTGAGCCTGCTCTGTCCCAGCCTTGTCTTCCCTTTAACAGAGAAAGTAGGGATGTGCTGGCAGCAGTTTTCTGGCTGTACTTCGAATATACTTTAGTAGAGGGGAGGGTTTTCCTTTGGCTGTGGTGGAGGACGTCTGGATTTCCTGTGTTCGTGCATATTTGCTGCAGTTGAAGTATCTGCAAACAATGAAAATGTGGTTGTATCTCTTCTTTCTGTCATCTGTTTAGATCTCCTCTAGCTGGTCTGGGACTTGTATCTAATATAAGGCAAAATGACTTGTATTACGATTGGGAAAGCATTATGCTGCTGTTGCCAGAGAAGGTGGTGTGTAGGAAATGACCAATAACCCAATTTATGTATGTGTGTTTACAGGAATTGACTATTAATGCAGATAGTTAGCAAAGAAGGTTTTTGCAGTCATTCTGGTATAGCTGAAGCAGACAAAATGGGTAAAAAGCAGTGTGTAAAAATGCAGAGCCACATGGAGCAAGTGCCTCTAGAGCAGGGACTTACAAAGGAAATCTAGAAGGCAGCCTGGTGTTTGCCATATAAAGTTTCTTTTATGCTGTTGAGCTGGAAAATAGGAGCAAGGGAAGGGGGGACACTGCGTGCTTCAGCCTGTCTGCTGCACAGGTGAACAGCTTGTGACAGCCTTTACCCCAAAAGATAGTTGGCTCTCTGTGACTATTCGTTCCACTGGTGGAGCTATTTAGAAACCTTTGCTCCTGCCAAATGACTTAATGTGGATGTTGGCTCTTTCTGGAAGAGC
>NW_009725768.1:77035-91189 GCF_000703405.1 Apaloderma vittatum
TCTCTCTTGTCGCTGTGTTTCTGCGGAGAGTTGAGATGGGGGAGGAATGGTTGGGAGAATCACCCGTGTTTCAGCAGCTTCTCTGAACTGTCACTGACTTTGTTTTTTTCCTCGTTGTTACCTGCAGTTGACCCTTCCCTCCCCACCACCTTTGTCTGTCTGCAAAGTGCTTTCCAGTACTCATTACAGTTCTCTTATGCGAGACCTGCTTCATGCTCCCCTCCCGATGGCAATTGTGCCGTTCCCCTGGCCAGGCTCATCCATGAGCACATCTGCTGCGCCACCTCGAAGGGATTAGAGTCCCTGTGTTCTGGAAGGTCAGTGTTTCAGATGACGATAATGTTGACTGGCAAAAAACTGTTCTCTGTATCTGCTTCTAATGACCAACCTATGTTCTTTATATCAAAGCAGCTTCCGATCCTTAGGTAGCTGTCTCAGAGTTTTCAGCATGTATTTTCATCTCAGACCTCAGTTGCTGTCTACTCAAGTCAGTGGCTCCAAGGGACTTGGGAACCAAGTTGTCACTCCCTGAAGTGCGTCCCTCTTGCTGCGGCATCGCAGCTCCGGAGCCCCAGTTCTGCATCCGACGCCGCTGCTGCCTGTTCCGACCCCGCTGCTACCAGTACCGGTTACTGGGAGAGCGCTTGCAGGAGTCTCAGAGCCCTTCCCGTGGGGCTCTGCCCCAGCAGCTGCTGCTCTTTGCAGGGATTCTGCAGAACAGATTGTCTGGTGACTGCTTCAGAATGATTTTCATCTCAGACTTGCCACTTCCTTTTTGATTGTTTTATTTATTTTTTTTCCCAGTTAGTAATTGCTTTTTTTAAAAGTTGACAAGCATTATCTTGGCCAGGTGAATGTATGGGGCTGAAGGCTTGAAGATTATTGTGTCTTGAAGTAACTTATGTCTTTGCTAGTTAAAGCCTAGATAATGCAAGTGTGAAAGTTTTCTTTTCCTGTGCAATAAATTAAGCTTCCTATTGTAAGGGCTAGTTAAGTAATGGATACTTTATCTGTTATACTCAGATGTTTTTCTTCTGTTATAATGTTTTCCATAGGACTGGGAATGAATAAAAAAATGTGTATGAAGTGGCTTTTGAAAACCCAGTAACATCTTTGTTGGGATCTGGAGAATAGACTGCCTTATTTGACTGGTACAGTTTAATTATATTTTTTTCCTTCTAAAGCGTTCATAGTACCTTTAATTGGAAACAAATTCTGCAAAGGCTTTCAAGCTGTAAAACATTGCTTGATTGGGAAACAGTCTTCTTGCAAAATGCCCTTTTCTCTTAGAAGGTGGATTCTCTGGAGATGATGTTTGGGAGGAGTCGGTCAGAAGCCAGACCATCCCTGGTCCAGGCAGCGCTGCCGCCGCCGTGGTCCCTGGCTGCCGCTGGCCTGCCTGTGTCAGCCTCTGTAGCTTCTGGCCTTGTTTTAGTAGGAATCTGCAACCCAAAGAGCCAGGAATCTGTAGGTCAGGGAGCTGATTTCTCTCTGATGGGAGCCAGTACTGAGAGTCCTGGGTTTCCTGGTGGTAGCCGGGAGGGAGAGCTGATTGCATCCCCAGCGGGGGTGGCCGATTTGTGAGCGTCTTGATTGCGGTCTTGAAGTTAAAGGATTGGTGATGCTTTGTCCAGAGTGGTTTCCGTAGGGCAGTATTGAACGTTGTCCTCGAGCTCCTCAGTCTGCTGCACGGCAGAAATAACTTAGAAATTCTGGAAGAAAGGGCTGATGGGGGTAAGATGGTATTTAAAGATGTTCTATAGTTCAGCAAAAACTGGTAGGGGAGGGAAGATTTTAACCGTGCCTTGGCTGGGCAGAATCAAGCGCAGACTGCATTAGCTCCCATCAGCTGAGGAATTCGTTGACTTAGTCGTGGTGTGGACCCACATGGAGGCCGCAGAACTGCCTTTTCCTCGCTGCTGGCTGCCCGTCCTTCTGCAGGGAAGGTGCTTCCTCTGCCAGGAGCAGGGCAGGGAGACAGGCTTCTGTGACAAATGACAACGCAAGGGCCTCGTGACTTCTCCCACTCACGTTTCATTCAATAAAACATGATTAGAACCACTTCCTGGCTAATCTTGTTTTTCCATGCATTAATATGATTAATTCTATTTGCTAGATAGTAGAGAGCGTTTCATGAATATTCAGGCTAGCTTTTAAAGCTGAGGAAGAAACTGCTTTTAAGCTGAAAATTACCCTGATCATGTTTTAATTGTCCTTTTTGTCCCAATTTGTCCTTCTTTGGTCACCTCTGAGGCAGAGGGAGAACCCTATGCAAAGGCTACTGTTGTGTGGACTTCAAGGGATGAGGTGCAGGAAGGCCTGTAGCACCTGGGGAAAAATCCCTGGAGGTTACTAAATGAAAAAATTAATATTTAACTATTTCTGTCCTGGATGCAAACATATATTGGGAGAAAGAAAGGCTTACTTGCAAGAGCTCTCAGTACCTGCAAGCTAAAGAGTTTTGTCTGAAAGACAGGCCTTGTGGGAATTAGTGTAACGCAACTGGCTGAAAGCTGAGAAAAATATTGGTAATTTTAAGAGCACCTTCTGGACCTGACCCAAAGTGACCGTATTACAGATTGTAAAAGTTACTTGAATACCTTGATTTGGCAGAGGAAGGACACTTACGTAAGTGCAAATGATGTCACAGATTGTAAAAAGTTGGACATCTGGGGGTCCTCTTTGAGACACCGTGACTCTTCCTCCGCTGTTAAAGCGGGACACTGAGCCTTCCCGGTTTAAGCAAGGATTTAGGCAGATGTTGGTGGGGAGGATCACTGGCTGAACTTCAGGGTCCCTCTAGGAGAAGCAGAGGCACTCCCTGTGTTGTGGGAGTTGGATCTGTGTGTCAAAATGTGTCTGCCAGAGCTGATAATGGTTGTTTTACGCTGCTCACCCTTATCTGCTGCTTCCAAGTGAAAGAGCAGAGACATCTCTGCAGCTGTTTCAGTACTTTCAAAGACCTTCTGCTTCTGGAGTTTCTCTGTGGACCCGTTTGGGGACACTTTCTTACATTCTTCAACACAACTTGGAAATAGAAGCGCTTTGGCTTCAGATGTCACCTGTTTCACAAAATAGGTTTTAAATGATCTTTGCCTGCTGGGTTTTCCTCCCTGGGCTCACTGCAGCTGCTTCCCCTGTGAAAACAGGTGCTTGTTCGCTCCTGTTTCGCTTTTGTAGCTGCTCTTGACGTGCTGTAGGTGGAAATCACAGCCGATAGACTGTGGCCGTAGGTACAGTGCTGGAGGCTCTTGGTCCTTCAGTAACAATCTTTCAGCTAAAGTGAAAAACCTGACTGCTTCTCCTGTTGTTGGCTTACTGCAGACCTGAGCTGCTGCTTAAAAAAAGTAGATAAGGTGCCCTGGCAAGGCTTGGTGATGGAGGGGGTGAGCAGGAGAGCACAGAGGCTATTTTCCATTTCAGATCAGTGCGATGCTTCTGGAAGCGAGCTCTTCACAGGGAGGCTCTTGAATTCATAAATGGAGAGGGAGTTCCAAATGAAGTGTTAAAGGGCTGATAGCGGTTCGGAATTCGTTAATACCGTATCACCTAGTAAAAAGCGTTGTCTGAGATGTTGAGCAGTGGAAAGCAGAGCTGTGCGTCCTCGGGGCCAGATGTTCCCTTCAAGTGCTCGATGCTTCTTTAAGGAGTTAGTCTAAAACCTGGTTCTGAGCTCAGGGAACAAGAATGGGCTGACAAGCAGAAATGTGAATAGTTTCTCTTATGGGGCATAGGGAGAAAAGTAATAAATTCTACAAGTTTTCTTGTAACAAGGTATTCTGTGCTTCAAAATCTGTGGTTTTTCTTTCTGCACGGGGAGCTGTTGCTGCCGGGTCTTGGCACATTTTTCTGTCTCGCGTGCAGCTTGACTCAAGCACGGACTGTGAATCTACTAATATCAGCTATGAAATACAGACACACAGTCTAGATATCTTTCCTCTTAATGTCTCCGATAGCTTGTCCACAGAGATCTAATCAGCCTTCCCAAAGCCCAGCTGGGAGAGGGAAGCGGTGCTTTGGGATTCACGTGGCTACTTCATTTTTGCCACTGCTTCTTGGTGGCATTTTGTTGTGTCGTGGCAGGTCGTGATCTCCTTAGCTCAGGCTGAGTTTGGTTTTGACACTCTTGGCTGTTTTACAATGTGGGTGTTTTGATTCTTCTTCACAGGGACCTTTCTTGTGATGGGATTTATAGCGGAGGTCGGGAAGATGCCAGTAAATCTCAAAGGATTAGTAATAGCCAAGATGTTGTCAGCAGCTCATGGCTAATGATAATTCCACTAAACTGGAATTTTCCAAGACTCTGGAAAACTGGAGGCCTCATGGTGCTGCACTGATGTGCAAAAGGCGATTCCTGCTGCGTAAAATGTAAAAAAGCAAAACACAAGTAGCTGCTTCCCTGCCACTGCAGTGCCCCTCTGATTTGCCACGTGTCGGGAAGCCGTTAAGAGCTGATTTTTACCACCGACCTGAAAGCTTGATCAACCTTCTCCCCGCTTTTAGAACAGGCACGTTGGGAGCACGGGGGAAATACCCACCTCTGCATGCTTCCCTCTGTCCCTTTGTCTTCGTGCTGCACTTCCTAAATTAATTTTTATAATCATCTTTTAAATGATGGAGCAGTTCAAATTAGCCTTTTAGTCAGAATTACCTGCATTAAAGATCTCCCTTTAAAAGAAAGGCATAAAAGTAATTAATTGCTTCAATTATAATAATGTGGCTTAGCTTGTGGTTTTCTGTTAGAAAAACCTGTTTTTGATAAGTCAGCTGTTCTTAAGAGGGGAAAAATAAAAATGCTTCAGGCTGGAAGCTGGCATGAAGAAATTTTGAAATAAGGTTGTTCGCTCTGTAATGTAACAGAATAAATTAACACCATCGATCCTGGAGCAGTGCCCTGTGCTCGAAACAGCCTGATGGGCAGAGGAGTGCTCAGAGAGGATTTTTTTTTTTTTTTTTCCCATCCAGTCCCAGATGCTTTGTGTGACTTAACAAATATCCTTTGGCTCTGTAAAAGAGCCACCCTAGAATTTCTGGAGCCTGGAAGTGCTTGGGCCTCTTAATTCCAACCCAAACACGGGGATTTTAAAAGGCTGGCTGCTTTCTTGTTGTAGTTAATAGGTTGTGGGAGGTGGTTCCTGATTGTAAGACCAGCCGGTATGAAAAGCTTGTCACGTTCTCTCCAAAACCAGTTTTAAAGCAGAAGATGTTTAAGTGGGAGGGTCTGTACACTGCTGTTCAACATCTGTCTGCCCTGTCCCCACTGTCCCACCAAGAAGAAACTTTCAAAAGCATGAAGACCTCGAGTGACTTATTGTTCAGAGCATGTTGTCATTGATTTTTTTTTTCCTTAGGCTTCTTAAGGAACTATAGATTTTTAGCTTGAAATTAATCTATTGGAATTATTGTGCGAAGAATAAAATACTCATTAAATTTTGCAACCCTGAAATATGTGCAAAACAGAGCATGCAATTAAAATTAATTTTGAAGGAAGTTAACAGAAGTTTTGTTCATATTTAACATCTTTGTAGGTGCCATTCCCTGTAAATTTGAATTAATTGAGTCCAAAGGGACAAAATAATAGATTCTGCATTTGCTGCGGATGTAGGCGCTCACTTTGCTTTTGGCGCTTTTCCTCTTTCTTTGTGCAAGTTCCGATTTTAATAAGTTGCCAAAAGAAAGTAACTGTTTTTCTTTTTATACCAAATTGCCAAGAATCTGCCTTCCTAAATCTCTGCAAGTCTCCAATGAATCTTTGGTAAAGAGTTGATGCTTACTTACCTCCACTGACTCCGAGGTGGCTGCTGTTAAGAAGTGCAGGAGGTTTCAAGTGGAATTTTTTCCTTTGTTTTGTTTCTAAACATTCTGTTAAGACAAGTTGCAGCTGCTCTGGGCGTGTAAAAGCCTCGGATGAGGTGGAGGCTGTGGCCTGACATTCACCTGAACTTCTGAGGTTTCCTTACCTGAACCGTAAACCAACCTGGAATGTTTGGAATTGTGAATTACCTCCCTCTTCCTCTCCTCAAATATTTTCTTCCCGAGATCTTTTCATAAGCAGTTTGTAGATAGCAATAAAAACAATGGGAAATATTTCCAACTCTTATTTCCAAGGGAAAGAATGGAAAATATTTCCAACTGTGTGGCTGCTGTAAGAAAAGTGAGAGCAGGACTTAGACCTTGGCAGGGCTTTGAAACTTCTTCAGTTTGCAGGTTAGGAGACGTCAGAGTTTGCAGTTGGTGGTTCATGAGAGACTTCCCTGCAAAGTTGTATTGAGCAGAAGTTTAATGCGATCGAGTGAGAATGTCTTTAAGAGGCTGCAGGCTTTACCGGGGCTGCACCAAGCCTCTGGTGCTATGAACAATGCGTGCGGCTTGGAATAGGTAGCTAATGGCACTTTATTGATTGAAAGGGCAGAAAGTTCATCTAGACTGTGGATCATTCGGGTAATTTCCTTGCAGATTTGACTGCTGTGTAGCTATAATTGCTGCACCAAGCTTTAACTTGGAAGTAGCAATGCTAATAAACCTGCTAACATACATTACTGCTGCCCGAAGTAAAGCTGCAAGGTTTCTTTGTGAGGCTGCCTGATTCGGTCGCTTCTTGAGATGCCTGGGCTCAAGTTTAACGTCGAACTCCTGCGAGGGAGATGCTCGGGTCCTCGTGAAACAGGTGGGATCATAATGAAGGTATAAAACAGTATTGGCCCTCCATTAACTGCTGTGTAAAGGTGAATTTTTTTTATTTCTTCTTTTTCAACTGAGAGTGGACTCCTGCTGCCTGCTGCCTTTCTTTGAGTGCTGTCATAGTCTGTTTAACTGCAGGCTGAAGCCCGTGTTTCATGATTTCTTACCTGATCAAACGCTTGGAAATACAGAACGATGGGCAGGCGTGGAGCAATCCTCTCACAGTTCACACAGGCTGAGGAGACTGAGCAGAAAAGATGCAGGCTGATCTCCTCTAAGAGTCTGGGAGAGGGAGGGAAACTGTTGTAGCAGCAAAGAGCACATGGAAGACAGGTTTAAAAAACTAAATAATAAAGTAAAACCCACTGGCAGTGCTTTCACGTAGTCACCAGTTTCTGCAGGTGGAAGACTTCGTGTTGCGTGAAGGTCATCCATGCAGCGCTCTGAACAGGGATGCTTTACCTTGCACAATTCTGCTGCTGTCTTGGCAACTGTAATACATCTGCTCGGGTGTTACAGGCCTCTTCATTTTCCTGAGAAAGCACGTGGGGTAACGGACCCTGCTTTGGGTGCTGGAGGGAGGAGACTGGCCTGAGATCCTGCGACAAACCGGTGGCTTTGCCCGGAGTTCTGCTGCTCAGCCCACGCCAAGCCCTGGCTGAGCCGTTGCCATCCCAGATACCTGCTCTCCAATGGAGCGAGGAGGGATTAATATGTTTGATTTTTGTCTTAGCTGTGTTGGATGCAAGGCTCTGTTTCATTCAGCACCAGGATCAAGTCAAGCGCTGAACTCTTCATTGATTTCTCAAGGAGTGAGGTCATCTGGGATTTCCTTCCCGCCCCCCTTAAAACGTCAGCCCTCCTAAAACAAAGCAGGTTGTTCTCTTCATGCGTGTGTAACAGCAGCCTCTAAAGACTAGTGGTGTTTGTGCACGTGCCCAGAAGAGGAATTAATATCTTTGCCCGCCTGATCTGGCCGATATGGTGCATCATCCAAATAAATTAATTGCCAGTAATAGGCAGTTGTGAGATTACAATTTTACAATCCCGCTCTCAAAAAAGTCCCACTTTATGAGCAACTGGTGTAGAACTCTGCTAGCTGACAATTTCTGGTTGCTGTTGAGTAAGCTCTCCAGTATCTTGCAGAGTCATTTATATATTTAAATTATTATTAATTTACTTAAATTTACTTAAATCACTTTTTTGTTACTTGCTGTTCTAGGAAGCAGAAAACTTCTTGCAGTGAAAGTGATGGAAAACATACTTTGGCAAAGCAAGCAGTTATGCATATTTGATAGTACCTTAACTGGTGGTTGTGGTCTTCTGAATGGTGGTCTGATGAAATTTTTATTTTTCATGTAGGAAAGGAGTTAGTATTTTAACCGTGTTGTGGATGTTCATAGTCTGTGGTGTATTGTGCATCTTATTGTGCCCTCCCAAGAACCGCGAGTCTCGTCTGTCTGCCCGACTGAACGTACCTGCTGTGGTTTTGTGTGAGCTTAGGAAGGGCACAAGGAAATATTTATTTTTGTCAATCTAAACAACGCATTTTGGGAAAACCAAAATTGTTTGCGTCAAACTGCTGCTCTGGTTGCACTTCTAAGAACGTTGCATCTGCTTTTTTATTATTTTTTGGGTAACTATTATCAAATAAACAGATGAGTTTGCGGTTCGGTGGGAGCAGCGCACCTTTGAAGTCCTGTTTTGTTATCTTCACTGAGGTTTGCAATGAAGATGCCCTCTCACCGAGAACCGCAAGGTCAGCGGGCATCATCCGTGCTCGCTGCAGTGTCTGCTTGGACAGAAGTGAAATGGGAGAGCTCTTCAAACCGTAGTCGGTAGCGTCTGCAAACCAGGGCTCCGCCGTACCGGCGTGCAGAGGATGAGGTTGTTATCGCGGTGATTTGTGATCTAAATCAAAGTTAACAAGGGTGGCAGGATGTACTGCCTCTCTAAATCTGTACAGATGGGTGTGTGCTCTGTAGTGCTCAATCTGTGCTTCGCTGCAAGATGGACTTGAAAGAAGCAAGCTGCTGCTCTCTTCACCACACTCCTCGCAGCTTTTTAGCTTCTAGTAACTTGGTGTCTTTTTGGTCGCGTGCAAATCAAGCTGTGAACAAAAGCAGGTTATTGATTCTCTAAAACAAAAAAAAAAGGAATCTTTGCCAGCCAGTTGATGAGCAAAGAACGCTTCCATCTTCTGATTTTTGTAAGAATGTTTAAGTTGTCTTATCTCAATTTATGACAGGACCCTTCCTGTCTCAAAGTCTTAAAGAATTAATCTGCTCCTGACTAGGCAGTTTTGGAGAGATCTTTGCCAAGGCTTGCCTTATTCAGGCTGCTGTGGATTGTCACAAAAACCCTTTTGGGAGGCCATGAGCTGCTGCTGGAGCAAGAAGAGGAAGGAGAAGGGGCTCCCTCTGATGGAAACTGCCGGGGCTCAGGGCTTCTTCTCTGGAGATTTACTGGGGTCACTCGTGTGTCACCACCTGGGGACACAAATGCAGCCAGTGGCTTTTTTAAACTGCACTGTAGTTGCTGTGAGGGTTTGCTGTAATCGTTTAATCCTTTGTTCTTTTAATATTCCCTTTAACTGTCTGAAAGGCTAGGTCGTAGCTTATTAAACATGCTGAGTGATGCCAAATCTTTAGCAATGCATGTGCTACACTAAAAGACCCCCAAACCTCAACCCACAAACAAGTGCTTCCAAAGGCTCGAGTCCTCGCTGTGACACCTAGAAGGAGCTGTTTCTGGGTGTTCTGTTTCTGGATTTGGTTTTGCTTTTAGTCCCAACCTGTGTGATACACCCGGGATATCAGTCAGCCTCTGTGAACGTGACTTCTTGTGGCTGCAGCGGTGTAGAAGTGTTACTGCAGAGAACATCTATTAAATTAATCCACTATTCAGAGGCACTCTAGTGGTTCCATTACTATTGCTGTAATATGAGAGCTTTTGGACTGTGTCTTCTACACACAGAGAAGAAAATGGCGGGCTTAAAAAGAGTGCAGGCTAAGTAAGGAAGTAGGTAGAATGAAGTGCCATTGTTCCCATTTAATGACTGAAAGATGAAATAGCTACAGAAGTAGGCTTCTTTTGGTGTCAGTAGGAGCACATGCAGCATCTGTGTCTCCTTACCAATACATTATATTTTTGTGCTTGCATTGTAGTTGTGGGGTTTTGTCAGGATGTGAGATTTTTGCTTTAGGGTAGAGCTAACATTATGGTAAAAAACATATTACTACATCTATCTGCCTTCTAATACCTGAAGGGAACCTACAGGAAGACTGGGGAGGGACTTTTGACAAGAGTGTCCACTGATAGGACAAGGGGAAATGGGTTTAAGTTGAAGGAGAATAGATTTAGATTGGACCTTAGGAAGAAATTATTCAGTACGAGGGCGGCAAGACTTTGGAATAAATTGCCCAGAGATGTTGTGGCTGCCCCCTCCCTGGAGGTGTTCAAGGCCAAGTTGGACGGAGCCTTGAGTATCCTGATCTAGTTGAGAGGCGTCCCTGCACATGGAAGGCAGGTTGGACTAGATGACATCTGAGGTCCCTTCCAGCCTAGGCCAGTCTAGGATTCTGTGATCTGTTAAATGTCCTAAACATTAGCTCTGAGTACAAGAAGTGTGCAGAGGCTTGCAATGAGCCTAAATTGTTCCAATAGTGAAAGAAACCGTAGGCTTCAGTTAAAGTTTCCTTGTACACCGTCACTCCAGCGTGAAAACAGATGGAGGAACCCACCCCAGCCCTCCAAGATATGTTTGCCCCGTAACTGCATTAAACATTTACCCCCTTTCCATCACTTGCCCAGAGGCTCTTCAAAGACCATAGCTTCCTCGTTCCTGCTGTAAGGTGCCTCCAGAAGTGTTATTTTTCATTGTTAATGCTTAGCTGTAGTGATTATTTTTCATTTCTAGTCTGCCTGCCATGAGTGTGAAAACAGATACATGTGAAAAACTACCCATTCCAAGTGTACTCTTTTCCACGCCCTCCTGTTTCCTCTCAGTACAAGACTCCCCACTGCAGGTAACTGGGAATTTACTGTATGTTCTGAGCTGGCGGAGTTGTCCTTCAGCCTCCGAGACTGCGTTGCAGCTGAAGAGGCTGGTAGAAATAGCCATACTGGGAGCTCACTGGAGTGTGTGTTTGCAAAGAAGTGTATGTTTCGAGGCAGCGCTGCAGGTGTTTGAAGACATTCCTCACAAACAGACTGTGATGTGCTAAATTGAGTGGAACCTGTGTGCCAACTTCACAGAGCATGATTTTGCCTGAATGCCAGTTATGAAGTACGCAAGTTGAGGAATGGAAGACACAAAGGCTCCGTTACAAATATAATTGGATGGGTAATATCTTGGGCCTTTCTGATGCATCTTTTTTTCAACCGCTTCATATTTGGAATGTGCCAAAAATAGCTGTGCAGTCTGCTGTGGCCATCACTAGTGCAGCTGGGAATAGATTTTTAATTGATGGATACTGTCAAGCTGTTAGTGGCCGTGCAGCCACGAGAACCATCAAAGTGATATTTCTTGTCCCTGCTCACTTAAACACTCTGCTACTAAGTCATAGAGTCTTATTTTTTACTTAATATTGTCAGCATTTGTATGGATAGCTTACTAGGGCTATATCCTGGATTTTCAAGTTTCCCAGCAGCGAGAACTGCTGACCCCTTGATCTCCAGGTATTACAGCAGATGGTGCTAAGACCTTTACAAAATCCAGTGTATGGAATAAGGGACAAGGGCATCTTTGGGGTCTGGTTTCCTTGTGACTTTGTGAGCTGCAGTGTTTCCCTTGGTGCACACAGGAGGCAAGAAGGTGGCATTTCACTACGGTACCCTCACGTGTCACCCTGAGGCCACGCTCCATCATGGGCAACGTGGAAATGATTTGGAGCGTTCAACTTTCATCGAGTCTTTCACTGTTGCCTTTTGTGTGTGCGCAGCCGTTAGGCTGCTTTGAAAGGGTTGAAAATTGAAAAAAAACAAACACCAAAAGAAGCGAGCTTATTTGCATTTAATTGTTTAGAGCAGCTGTGGAGGAGGACCCTTGCATTTTCAAGTTACATGTTACGTGAGACGGGTTGACACGAGTAGTTGTGTCTCAGGCGCCAGGAGACTTGCTGAGTTAGAGGATCAGGACACTTTCTTTGCAGAAGTAGCGTGTTTTTAACTCGTGGTTTGGAGGAGAGAGGAGGCAGAGAAGACTCATTGCTATTTTTTTTTGTGGAGAAGCAGGAAACATCCATCTCTGGGCTGCACCAGCCTTCCTGTTGCCATCAGTATGGAGCCGGCTACATTAATTCTGAATTATTGCCATGTCTAAAAAAATCTTAGCTATCTAGCGTTTGCAGTTATTTCACTAAGGCTTATGAACTGTACTGAAACTTCACAAGGAGCTGCAGTTGCACAAGTGATGAGATGAATTTACAGGGGGTCACAGTCTTATCAGCAAAGCAAACCATCAAAGTCTTTATTTCCTCCTTTCAGCTTGGATTATTTTCTGCTGCAAGCTCCTTTCCTTGCTGTTTCTGCCTAAAGCCTTGACCTGTACCTTCCTCTCTTGTTTTTCCTTCTCAGCTGTGCAGCGTTCTCTATGTACATTTTTTTTCGTTCTTCTGGCAGTGTTTGCCACATTTTCCCCTGCTTCATGGCAGTTCTTACCGCTGTCCAGCGCGGGTTTGATTGCCAAACCTCTGCGCGATGATCCTTCATGAAGAGAAAGAAAGGAGGGAGCCTCTTCGACCTGGCAAAGCTCACTGTCCTCCTCTGCCGCCTTCTCTGCCTTCGTATCACTCCCCTTGAAGAACACGACCTCGTCTGCCTCGAGCTCCTCGGGTTGTACCTTGCCATCTCTCCCGGCTTCTTTCTCTGATCCTCAGATACGGACACTTGTGCTCTTGCCTGGCCCGGTACCCTCAGATGGAGATGCAGAACAACAAGAAGGTTTTGCCTTTTTTGCCGCTGGGTGTGCGGGCGAGCAAGGTCTAAACTTGGCAGCGCCAGGATGAGCTGCGCTGTCCCCGCTCCTTTTTGGGCTGGAGCTGCTCTTCTGGCTGACAGCCAGGGGGTGGAGGAGGCTCCTCTGCCGAGGGCTTCCTTCTGCGATTATGATGCAAAAGCTACAGGAGCCAATCGCTTCGGGCCAGATCTGCTCTCTGTGATCCTATTGGGCGCGGGGTCGGATGATGTCATAGCCGCGGTGATGTCGTAGCTCTTGGCCCGCCCGGGATCCCGTTCCTCCCCCGGCGCGGGGCTTTAGCTCTGTTTAACACACGCGCTGTTACAAATGCCCGTGATACCCAAGGAGATAACTAGATGCCTCTAATTTTTTGTCAGGATAAAATGTGAGGCTGCTGAGAGGTGGCAGCTCGTAATGTGGAAATGGTTTAGTAGCAGCCCTAAAAATAATTGTATGTGACAGCTGTTTCTTGGTTGCTGTCAGGATAACTACTGTAATTTAAATCCGCAGCTCTTGGACTACATGTCTAAATTTATTTGGGTGGACTTTTCATTAATTGGAAAGATTCTGAGGGTTTAAAAGCCTTCATTAATTACATTTTAGTAAATGAGAACGTAGTAAGGTTCTGCAGGTTTATGTGGGAATAGAGGAAAGAAAATTCCTGCCTTTTGTTTGCTCGTCTTTAAATGTTGCCAGGAAACAGTTGCCTTTTCTGTCCCCTTCGGAATTCTTGTGACTAAGTTCAGGAGTATGAATAAAACAAATTGGAATTTTGACCATTCATTTTAAGTACGAGATGATTTATTGAAGTTCCCAGTGGTGTTAAATATTCACGTGTAGTGGATTGCGCAAGTAGTAAATTATGAAATGGACCCTATTTCTGTAGAACTTGCCTTTCTGAAAGCTAAAGCTGGGGCAGCAGATGACTGGAATTAGGGACTCATCCCTGGATTACACATGGATAGCGTTTTTCTTTTTTTTACTGCATAATTCTGTTGCAACTAGTAGGACTTGGGTAGTTGCTGGGCTCTTGGTGGCAGAGTTAGGGGCAGGTGCCTCGTCAGGCTGTGCAGAAGCTTGTGGCAAAATCAAGCCTCGACAAAATGCTTCGATGTGATGGTGCCTTCGCGCTTGTCTCTTCCCCTTCTGTGTTTACTCGCAGTTGTTTTCAAGTGACCCCACAGTAGTAAATAAAATTGGAACAAACTCAGCCTGTTTGTAGCACCATAAGGCTTGTTCCTTTGATGTCACAGCTTTTTTCTGCTTTCTCTGTGAGCAGCGAGGGTGATTTGCATTCCATTTATCCATCCTGCTTTCCCTTCCTTTGTTTCTTTTGCTCTCAAAAGAGAACCTGCGTTTGTGATTATTCTGGGGCAACGAAATAATTTCGTTACAGCATTCAGAGGTCTCTTCAGCAGGTGCTTTATTATCTCAATAATTCAGCCTAAGAGACTTTTCAGATTCCCCAGTTCCCAGAGTTCAGGAGCTACAAATAAAACTCTCTTGCTCTTTCC
>NW_009725768.1:91220-119267 GCF_000703405.1 Apaloderma vittatum
GTTTATTTAGCCTCATTTATCTGTGTTCTTTCCAGATCTTCCCCAGGAATTTCATTTAAATGTAGAATTGATGATATTCAGTAAAATTGCCTTAAGGAGTGCATTGTGTTAAAATGCACACGAGACAGCGTGCGTCCCACTTGGTTTGGGTCATTTATAAAATTCACTTTGAATTGAGGCCATTAATCTGAACTCAGTAGAATGTTTGCTCGTGTCCCTGAATTACCTACATAATTCATCAAAATAGGCCAACTCTGTTCAGATAAATCTTGGGGTTGGAGTGCTGGAATAACCACAGGTCAGTGCCGGTGTGGGGACGCAGCCATCTATCTCGTCCCTCTCTTCTCCGGCACGGAGAGGTGTGGCAGGGTTTAATGGGCTGCCGCCTCCGTGGGGACTCTGCGGGCAAATATACCGTAATAAAGTAGCTTTATTACAATAACTTCCTCTATACTAGAGGTTTTTCAGGTGGAACGGTAATCGCTAGGAACAAATCATTTTGGCAGCGAAGCCCGACTTCGGGTGTGCCTGCGCGTAGGACGGCGTTTGTGCAAAGCTTTGCCTGTGGCCACTGATCTTCTCTCGGGGGTCTAAGGGGGAATCCTGGGTGTAAAGACCAAACCTGTTGGTGTCTGTGAAGCAGGGTTAGTGCCATCTTTCTGAGCTCAGCCTTGAACTCAAGGCTGCGTGCTTGCTGAGCGTGGAGGAAACAGCCACGTTTGTCATCGGCGCTTCGCAGTTTGCGTGCAGGGCTGGCGGATTCAC
Source organism: Apaloderma vittatum (assembly GCF_000703405.1). Lineage (NCBI taxonomy): Eukaryota > Metazoa > Chordata > Aves > Trogoniformes > Trogonidae > Apaloderma > Apaloderma vittatum. The sequence continues at coordinate 91,986 of NW_009725768.1, forward strand.
AGCCGCCTGCAACTAAACCCTCAGACATGGAGGACTGTTCCTTGGGAAGGGAAAGAATATCTTCCCTTCTGAGCAGGCTTTTGTGTTCTTCACCTTGCATTAGATGAATAAGGTTGGTGAACTTGGCCATGCGCGCGTGGTTCCCACCCTGCAATATCCTGCTGCACCCCTGTGTTTGCACAAGAAGGTTTTTGGTTGCGCGATTAGGTGGACAAGGAGTCGTAAGCCTGAAGGTCATATGAATTTAATAAAATTATTTTAAAATATAATTTTAAACAAATGGCAGTAGTTGGAATTATCCAGTTGAGAAATGGCAGCGTTACCTGATGAACAAGAGCCTATAAAAAGGGCCTGGAACAGACCCACAATCCACGCAGAGAGCCCATGCGTGTAAAACGTGTTAATTGAAACCTGTTAATGCATTTAACGTATCAAATCTGAAATACAGATTTTTTTTTTTTTTTTTTTAAGACTCTGTAGGAATAACAAACTGCTGCTTGTAATGAGCAGTTTCAGCATCTTTGAGTTGCCTGATTTGGTCTCCTGCAGGCGCTTTATCTGTCGGAGGTGACAGCTTGATGTCCCTGCAGTGTGCTGTCTGCTCTGCCACATGCTCGATCTCGCTGGCCGCAGCTCAGCTTTTTCTCTGAGCTAAGGAGAACACTTTATGCTTGTCTTAACTGCTTCTGGAGTTGACTACGGCTGGGAATGCTTGCAAGGTTGTTGCTCCCCCCGTTCCGCTGCTGTCATACATGATAAGTCAGGAACATCACAATAAAGTAGAAAAAGACTTATCTGATATGACTTTATAGGGAGTTATAACTTAAAAATGACTGTCCCTTCCTGATAACGCAGCAAGGTACATTGAGTTTGCTGTGTGATTTGCGGAGGGAAACTCAAGTGCAGAATAGAGAAGATCTTCTGTGCCTTAACCAGCTTCCAGTCTTTATTTTCACTTGACAGTGTTTACCTAAACGCCCTGCTCTATCTCTTTTAGCAACCTGACTTCTTATTTCAGGATAGAATTTTGTTCTGGGCCCTCAAACACAGAGACTTCCTTGCCGTTGCATTCCTGATGGGCAGTTCTTGTCTTTGTCCTCGCGCTGTCCTAGGCAGCTCCCGTGGGTCGCGGGTGGGAAGGTGTGGTGGGAAGGTGTTTTGTTAGCTCTCTGCTCAGAAGGACGGAGTAATTCAGTCTTTGTTTCCCCAGGGTATTTTTTTTTTAACATGCATGTTCAGCACATGGGTATAGCTGGCACATGAAAGGGAGATTCTTGAGCTTAAAACTCCTTTGCGTGCACTTTGCTCCAAGCTGCCCCTCGCTTCAGCTCAGCTACTCAGTCTGGTGGAAGTTACTTCACCCCATTCTTACAAACATCTCCAAGGTACGTAAGTGTGGCTGGCCTTATGCCCGTGTGCAGGTTTCTTAGAGTTCATGGGAGACGTGGAATCTGTAAAGCTTGTAGGTAACACGTAGTACTGCTTCTCTAGTATTGGACATTTCACTAAAAAAAAAAATACACACCCGAAAATGCCTCCCAGCCCTTGGCCACTGAAGCGGCCCCCTCATCTAAGACCTCGCCTCTCTGCCTGTTAGTTAATGAGTGTTGATTAAGGTATGAAATTGGTTGCAATTTGCCACGGTAGGTGAAAATTTCACGCTGGAAGGAGTAACGTGAAAAGCGACACGGGAAAATTAACGAAAGCAGAAGACGCTAAACGAAAGGTGATTCATGTAAAGGTAAACTTGTTGCCAGAGTGCTTCCAGCAGCGCTCGGAGTTGTTGCCTGATCAGTGGTAAGCTTTGTGATATACGTTAGCTCTTAGAAATAACAGTTTTTTACTACTTCTATAAAGAACCTCAAAGTGAAAACAGCCCCTTGACAGAAACTATCTAGACACAGAAAAAGCAGGAAGATGGGAAAAAATGTCACTGCTTATAATGATGTTAATTATAAGGTAAATGAATGTTGACATTTGAGAGTTCAGCTGAAAAGATCAGACGCGCTAAGGTGTAGAGGATCCATGTAAAGTATGATGGAGAGAGAGGAAAAGTTGTGTAATGTCTGCAAGCTTACCATTTATGTAAGAGCAGAAGAAAGTAAGAGGTTCAGGGCTGTCTTTCTTTGTTGCTTCTCATAATTACACAGTGTGAATCTGGAGATACTTTTAAAAGCTTCATCTCTTGGAGTCTTTCTTAGTCTGATTTTTGATGGCAGCAAACAGTCCCAGCACTGTCATATTATCTTAAAAGTCACAGGGTAAATAGAGGTAACATATTACCTTTCATAATCTGGTGATATTTTGATGGATGTTTTGCATTTTTGAGATACAGGCTTTCTCAGCTGCATAAGGCTAAGGTCAGAGACTTTATTTTAATCAGAATAGCTCCCTTTTCGGCTGAGATGCACGTAAGTCCTTTTAGCAAAATCTCAGTGCAAATACTGCAGCTTTTCCTCGTGGGCAAACGTGAACACAGCTTGTTCTTGCCACTTTTCCTGTTTTCTTCTCTTGTTAAGGTAAAGCACTTTGCCTCCAGTCTTTGAAAGTGTCAGTCATCATCATCATGCCTTAATTCTAGAGTCTGGGAGACTTGATTTTTGGCTTTTGCAAGCTGGAGTAAGGAGTACTTACCCTCAGGAGCACATGAAGTTACATGCTGGCATGCTGAGGGTCATCGTGAGGGTTTTTTTCCGAAGGACAGCCTGCAGTACTTTTTTATCATCGTCTTCTTCCTGCCGTAAAATGGGAAATCAGCACGGTCTCATTGCCCTGGCAGAAGGGCTGCGTGACCAGGGGTGCTGGTGGCTGGGCAGCTTGAAGACCTTGGGCTGGGACCAGGCGTGTGCAAATGGTGCTGCTGTGCATCGCCCTCCTGCTGCGTCGCAGGAAGATGCTGTCTGTCTCTCGAGGTGCCTGCTCCTTCATCTGCCCTCTCTGCATGCGAGCCCCGTTTATGCCCTTCGCGTGCCCCGCGAGGTTTATTGCTTTCAGCTCCCCACTCCTTCTGTCCCCGTTACTGTCCTGCTGGTGGCAAGCCGAGGTGACTGGGAGGAGAACGGTCCCTCGTGCTGATGGATTGGCTTTCGAGATGCTGCTAAGAGATGCCAGATCTTCAGCTGCTTGCCATAAACTATTTACTTTCTCTATAATTCACACTATGTTGCCTTTTATTTCTGATCCTTTTTAGTATGCGTAGTTACTCATGTTTTCTACTTTAATGCAATTATACTATACTTTGCCGTTTCTCTATTCCAGGTAGCTGACAAGCTTGTTCAGCCATTACATGGTATTAAATGAAGTAATTGCAATATTAAGTTCTTACTTCTATGCCATAAAAAAATGCTATTAAAGAGTAACTGCATGATACCGCCTAGAGAATTGGGTTTTAGGCTGAAAGCTCCATGGGCACATTTTATTTTTATTGACCACCCCGGGATGCCTGGGAGCAGGGACTCTCCTGATTCTGACCTCTGCGTCTGTGCTCTCATAAAGAATTCAACGCAGGAGTGGCTTCACGTGGGCTGGCTGCTGTCAGCCAGGCTGCGCATTGTTGACTTTGCTGAGAATTAAACACCCCCTGCTCTGCTGCAATTCATCTCCTCCAAATAAGCTTATTTGGCTGATACCCAGCTGAAGGTGCTGTGAAGCTGTTTCTCCTTTTTACCCTGGGTTAATTCACGGGAAGACGCTCGTTTTACTGCATCCTCTCGATGGCATCACTAAGGATCATAAATGCTCAAGGCTGCCCCCTCTTCTCTCTCTGGATTGCTAATGTAAAACCGTTTTGTGAGGCGAGGCACTGAGATGTGAAGCTCATTGCTTCCTTCACCTTGATTTCTTGGCTGCCTGTGATTTCCCGGTGGGCTCGAGCCGCTTGGACTTGGTTGTGAGCTTATTACTACTTAAACCTGAGACCCAGCTTGTCTTCCCGGGCAGTGCGGCTCTGGTGTGTTCCATGTGGGCAAAAATAAAGGACAGGCTGTAAAGCCGTCTTGTAAGTGAGGGAAAGGGACATCGTGGAGCTGATAAGCAGTTTATTTGGGAGGAATTATTTTAAACGCTGCATGTAAATGCTGCAGAGCTGAAGTGCTGTAAATCCCCAGATAAGATGCTGGTGGATGAGATAATAAAGGTTCAAGGAGTACTGATCTTGGGAATATTTCTTGATAGCAGTTGTGCTTGGATTGAATACGCTGCCTGTTTTTCCTTGATAGTGAAGTCACCTCCCTCTCAAGCCCGCTGCGCTTTGGATTTTATGTTTTGGTGGTATTTGTCAACAGAACAGACAAAATGCTGCTTTCATCCCTGCCTTGATTTTTGTTTTAATGCACCTGTTACTGCAGCCTTTCTTTTCATGAGAGTCTCCTCTATGGGAATGAAGTGAGGGTGTGTAATTGAATCTTGTAAAATCCATTCCTGATTGTACTTGTTGATAATTTAACTGCGACACGGCAAATACTGAATGACTCAGCTGCTCTTTAATAGAGTTGTTATAATGAAGGTTGATACAACAGGTAGAGGAAGTGGCTCTAACTTTGTGCATCTTATGAACATTTGTAACAATAGGGTGGGTTTTTTCCTCAGTTATTCTTTTAAATTCATCCCTAACTGTCTCCCTTTCCCAACGTTAACAAATCTTAATTTATTATGACAGCTGCCCTCCCTGTAGTACCCAGTTACCCAGGGCTCCATGCAGCAGTACCATTTTGGTTTTAACAAGAGAAGATCTGACTAGAGGAGAAAGAGGTGGAATAGAAATCAGCTTTGGAACAGGTGTAATATTTAGAGAGGAGAAAGAAAAACTGTCGGTGATCAAGGGGGGATTTCTTCCAAACCATTTCTAGGGTAGCGCCAGGCCTCCTGTAAACTGAACACACTTTTGTGGTTGGAGCATGGGTCCTGCTGTCAGCTGCTTTCAGGGGTGCAGATGAAATCTTTAGGTACTGCTAGGAGATCTGGGATTCTTGATTTTAGAGAAAGAATGGAAGTTATCGCTTGGAACAGAACCAGACGTGTGAATCTTCCATGCTTTTGTCTGACTCAGTGATGTCTGGGTACCTGGTTAAATTACTACCTCGGGGTACCTGCAGGGGAGGGCGTGGTTGACTAAAAATAGAGAATGAGGATTTTCATAAGTGGGAGAATTGGCACCTTGAGCGGCTGTGTCTGCATGTGTTCTGTGCGTGCTGTAGCTTGGAAACGTAGGCATTGGGCGAGCCGAATCAAGCCTTCCCCCATAACCAGTCCTCGCCACGTTATACCAACCCAGGCATGTCCCAGTCGGGAGAAGATGCCGCAGGCACTGATACGAGGCTGTAAATGGAGGTTCTCTGCATTTCAGCCAGTGCTGGGTCGTGTTACACCTGGCAGGAGTTCCTACTGCTCTCTGTACGATCGCGGTAGCGTCCAGGTGCGAGGTCTGTGCACTCTCCATCCAAGCCTCTTTCTTCCCATGTCTCCGAGAACACTGTTTTCCCCATGGAATCACATTGAAGAGCTATGGGGCAGTCAGGTCTGTCCAGAATTAATCATTTTCAATCATCATTATGGATGATAGAGTTAATGTAGACACAAGGCAACGTTCAGTCAACCTTGACACTTGTGAGACTCAACCGTTCAAGAAGTTTTCCCGTACTTATGTTGTAGGACCCTACTGGAAGAAGAGGCAGAGGAAGAGTATGGAAGCACGTTAGTGGGGATAATTGGTCTTTGCCTTCCTCCAGGGTGTCCTGCCTGCTGCCCGTGGTCGGTTGTGCTCAGGCACAGGAGATTCCACATGCGGCAAGTGCCCGTGTCCTCACGGCAGAGCTGTGCAGACACTCCCTACAAAGCCACAGTCTTTGGGCAGGCATCCTACACCCAGGGTACAGGGCTTCCTCTGTAAAACCTCTTTCTGATGTGCACGTGCCTGTGTGTGTTTTATTAACCTGAAGTCTCGAGACAGTCTGTAAGGGAAGAAATGCATTTTTCTTTCTTCTGGAGTCTTTCATGTCCTGTAGGACTCTAGGAGAAAGAATGGCTTTTCTCCCAGACAGAGAGCAGCTGTTCCTGGCAGAGGCTGCTGTGGGATTCATGCCAATTAAATCTCTGTCCAACCTGAGAAGAGACACAAGCTAAATCCATTGATATTAAGCAGACAGCATGAAACAGCTTAAGTGGACAAATCCTTCTCCCTCCTCCAAACTTTTGACTAAGTGTTTTATGAGCGTCAGATTCTTTTCTCGGGACTGTTGGATAGTTCTGCTCTGTGTTCTGCACATCAAATGGCTTCTAGAAGGTACTGGGTTCCTCCTGTGACACAGCTCGCTCTCAGCTGTCGGGTGACCCTGGCTATTTCCTATTTTTCTTGTTTTGTCTGTGGAAGACGTCAGTTCTTCGGGGACATGGGCAGGTTGTGTCACGACGATTGCTTACTGCCTGTAGCCAAGGGATTCGTCCTGATGGACTGTTTAGATTGTAATAGGAGTTGTTCACATTATGGAGATTTTTATGATAATTTTGTAGTGTTTTCTTGAATGCAGCTGACTAAACAAGTGAAATAATTTCAAGGGCTGAGATTGTTTTACAGTGCTATGGTTCGCATGATAAAATAATACCAACAGGCACCTAGTTGTGAGTGTTTTCCAAAGTCCATCAAGACCTTTTATTTCTTCAGAACATGAGGTTTCTGAAGGACAAATTGTTTTCCTGGTGAATTTGGCCCTTTCTAGGGCCATGCAGAGGCTGGGATGCATCAGCCAGTGAGGTGTGCTCTGGTCTCTAAAGAGGCAACGAGCGTCATGGCTAACTTGATTAACCTGACTGGAAATTTATCTTGCTGGCTGAAGATGGGAGTACAGTGGCAGGTGGAATTTAAAATGAGGGGTTTTTGTTTTTGTTTTTTTTTTTCCTTTTTTTGAAACCCTTCACCAAGGGCATCTCTGCAGCCCTTACTGCTGAGTTGTGGGACGTGCTGGCATGTTAAGGTGGCACAGGGGCCCTCACTTTGCTCATGAGAATGGACCACTTGATCCTCAGGAATTTAGTTACTTGGATAGAAAGCTAGGAAATCTCTCAATGACAAACTATTTTGTTACAGCAGCCCCTTGAAAATGGATTTTTTTAAAAAAATAATACACTGAAAAGGACAGGGGTAGGCTTATTTTGTCCTCCTCTGCACCAATTACTCAGTTGCTCGCTAAGTAAATCTACGTGATATTGCGATCACCTCTCCTGAATGTGACAGGGAGGGCTGGAGCCATTAATGTTGGTTTGGGAAAGAAAGAGTTAGGGTGAGCGAAGGGGGTAAATAAATCTTATTTCTTCCATAGCTCCATTGACTGGATGTTGCTAAAGGGGCTTTCTTGTCTCTGCTGCCAGGTTACGATAAAGCTCGAGCATCAGTGTCTCAGGGAAGGCATCGCAAAGATTCCTGCACGGTTTAGGCAGGAAACTCCTTTTCTTTCTAAAGAGGCAATGAGGACAATGTCATATTCCATGCAAAAATGAGAATCTAACTTGATTTGCTGCTTTAGCCGGTAGCTGGCACCTCTCACAGGGCTTTGATAACCCGGCAAAATAAGTATTTATTACTTTGTGGGTCTCGCATTAAATAGTGTGGTGTAAAATGGCAGTGTCAAAGCAAGTTAAGGATCTGCTTCGTTATGAGAGATTTCCTCTGCAATAATCCTATATATTATGCTTCTCTACTCACTGTAGAAATTACCAGGGGGACCACTCTGCACAAACGACTATTTCTTCAACATCAGCATTACTGAATCTCTGCTCCCTCATAAAAATTCCTCCCGCTGATTCCACAGATAATCTTTTTTGTTGCCTTTTATTTATTAGCATAACCGAGCAATAACAGTGCTGCCCTTCAGAAAAGGAAAGAGGCCTGGAAAATACTCGTGTTTTTGAAGGACAGGGTCGAATTATTTGCTGGAGAAGGAGGGAAGAAGCCGAGGGGAGCGAGGGTGAGGGAGGCCTTCGTGCCTTGATGTTGCCTGGAGTTGAGCTGGGTCAGAGATGTCTGGAAGGGGCTGACGCGATTGATGGCACTGGTAAGTAGTGAGGAGCCCCCAAAGTGTTCACCATTAATACGCTGAACTGGTCTCTTCTCCAACGCCTGGTCTCTGGGTGAATGCAGTTCTAGACCTAGAAAAATTTAGAAATATTTTATATACGAGAAAAAAATACAGGAGACACGAGAACAAATAAATCAGTGTGTATATATGACTTTTCCAGAGTGAGGTCTTAGCCAAGGCATGGCTAGGCTTTTAACCGGTTTGCGCATGGGGAAGGAGCATCAGATCTGGACTTGGGGACCTGGGCTCTGGGCCACCAGCCCGTTGTGTCACCTTGGCTGCTTCCCCTTTCAGTACCGCAGGTAATTACGTACTGACCTCTTCTGTGTGAAAGAGAGATTTACTGATGGGCTGTCTGTGGAAGATAGAGTGCTCCCGGGCCAGTTTTCTGGGAACTGTGCCTAGCTTTTGTTTAATTTTTGCCCAATCCCAAGCACCTTGATCAGAGGATAGGAGTATCAGAAATTAATAAGGTAAACATGTTTGCAGTTGGAAACAATCCTTATCTGTATCTTTTCCTCCTCCATTCTGCTCCTTTTGGATTTGGTCCAATGTTTGACTTAACACTAGGTTTCCTGCCTTTTATAGCTCTTGCTCAGAGCTTTAATAATATTTGATCTCTCTCTCTTTTTCTGAAGTTTTACTCTACAGGACATGTATATTTCAGTTTTATGAATCTTCAGGGAGGCCTCATTTACCGATTCTACTGGAATGACCTTGGAGAGTAATTTTATATATATTTTTTTTCCTTCTCCTTGCCCCTGCAGCCACCTTGCAGGCATAAAATATTAATGGTTTGTACTGGAGACAGAAGCATTTTCACTTTTAATAGGAAGGTGCAGGAGGGGTTTCCACAAGACAAAGAGGGACTTACCGCAACGTGCTGCCGTCAGCGTGTGGCTGTGCCGGTGCTGTGTTTGCAGCGACGCGTGGCTGGCGGTGCCTTTGCGGGTTGGTGCTGCTGGTCACCGTGGCTCTGACCGTAGCTGGCGTGTTCTTCTTGCGCGCTGGATTGCAAGTACTTCTCCTGATGATGATACGCCGCCATTCAAGTGTTTTTCCGTTACATTTTCAAGTTAAAGGACTTGCTGTGTTTTTGCAAAGAGCTTGTGGCTGAAAAGCTGATTCCTGGCCCTGTAAGTCAGCACCTTGGCTGCCTGTGAAAGCGTCTTCTCTCAGATCCAGGGATGGAGCAGAGCACGAAACGCAGAGCAGATGTGACCCAGGCGTGGGGAACTTGTCCTGCTTGCGGTCCGTGGCGGCTGATGGTGTGGGGCTTGGCTAAGATCAGGTGTCATTCCTGTTAAGTGCTTAACAGGTCAGCCCTTGGTTTTGAAGACAGTTTAAATGGTTTATCTGGGGGACTTGACCGAAGACACACCTGGTCTGCTCCAGCTCTGTGCGTCTCCCCGATGCTGCAGCTTCCCCGGGGCCTGTGCTGGTGTCCAGAGGAGGCTGCAGTGGGCTCGGTGGGAGGAAGATGAAGATGATCACTTCTTTCCAGCTCCGGTGGGAGAGTTTTTTTTAATGTAGCTTCCTATCTGAGCATGGGTACTCACAGCTGTCAGAATACAGAGTTAATTATTACTAAAGCTCAAGTTTTTGGCAGCTTCAGTTCAGCACAGCAGTCATTTTTGTGATTGAGTAAGCTATTCCAGGAGGCTGATGTCTAAGGACAAGCCTTCAGTGCTGCTGTTGGAAAGAAGCAGGCAGAGCTTGGTTTGGGTGTGCTGCGGGGTTCGTTGTGAGAGGAGGGTTCAGGTCCTGACCCACAGAAGCTGCTCTCAGGTTGTGCTGAGGATGATCTACACGGAGGTTTCTTCCTCTGGTGCCCCCATTGCACAAAAGCTTACTTAGGAAAGCGGGAGTGGAAGCAACTTTTTTCCTTAACGGAAAAGGTTCTGCTCATTCTTTTGCAATGAAAGATGGAGCAAATCTGCAGAGACTTGGTAGGAAGGACAAAATGGAGCATCTTCTTCACAGGTATCCTGGAATCTGCCTCATCCATCTACTGAAGTACCTTTCCCAGAGAAAAAAAATCAGAACAATCTTTTCCCTCTAGATCTAGAATCTGTCTGTATTCAGAAACTGGAGAGTTTAATTTTAAAAAAAACCTCAACACTCAAATCCCGATTTCCAGCAAAACTCTTCAAGCTTTACAGACAGATTTTTCAGACGTTGTTGTATTGTTTGCTAATGGGATATATATAACTTTCCAGCAGCTGTCACATATGGAGGGAATGCCAGTTCTGAATAAATACAAGATTGGAACCAAATTCCCAGAAAGGCAGCTAACAAGGTCTGGAGAAGAAAATTGCCATGGAGATGAATGTAAAAGATGATGAAGGCAGACACAGTCACTGTATAAATACGTGTGACTCTACCAAGGAGGAAGGGAAACTACTTTCTCTTGGTAGTAGCTGAAGGTTAGAAGAAGAGCCTGTTCCAGACCTGTCATGGTAATTTCTAAGCAGTGGAGAAGGCTACTAAACAACCGTGTTGAATCACTGTCAAACAGAGATGTTCAGAGGATTGTGTGCTGCTGGGAAGGAGGCTGAGGATGCTGTCTGGGCTGTGTGGCCCCGTGGCCCTCGGTGTAAGTGAGGGACAGCTTTTGGTCTGCTGTTCAAAATCATGCGATGCAGCCGGTTTACATGACGGAGCAGACTCCAGCTTGTTCTTGGCCAGCTTTGCCTGAGCAATGAAAAAACCTCATTTTTGTCTCTTGTAAAACATGCTTGCAACATAAATCTACGGTCTGGTCAAAAACATGCTGGAGCTGATGGAAGTACTACCTTGGAATTATTTGGTCAAATTGTATCTCGAGTCTAGGTATTATTGCAAAACAGATGTTGGAGTTACGCTTGGGGTAAGTATCCGTGGTTTTGCATTAGCTCTGAAGTCGCTGGCACTTAGTGGGTGGCGATGCTGAATGCTGGAAGTGGCTCAGGGCTGTGCCATGTTCTGCAGAGGGGACACAAAAATCCTTCAAGAATTTAGAAGCGGGTTCGAGGCTGGAGTTGAATGTAAGTTGTGGATTTGGCTTAAAGCCATTATGCAGCATTTCTTCAATTTCGGGCTTTCTGCTAAATTAATATCTAGAGTAAATAAGCAGATGGCTCCACTAAGTTCTTTTTAACAGAAGTTTTAGTCTTACTGTCACCCTTCTGCAATTGGAATTTACTGCAGTCTTGACCGTGGTAGCTCAGAATTGTTCTGTCTGCTAAAAAGATGGGAAATGTAAATACCCAGAAGTACAGAAGTGGTGCACTCAGTCCCACCTTCGTGTAACAAGGCAGCACTTTGTCAGGGTCTTAAACAAAGAGCCAAGAACTCGCAATACAGTAAAAAAGGGTTGAGCACTGTGTAAGCAATCTCTGCAGGCTGCAACTTTTGGACGCGAGGGATGTCGCCATTATCCCAGGGCTCTGTATGTTCAAAACGTTCAAAACAAAAATACATAAAACCATCAGCCTCTTCTGAGTCGACGACGGGGGAAGGGGACGTGCTGCTCCCATCAGTCAGTGCCCCTGTTCTGAAGGAACTGGTGGAAACTTTCGGGGGGACCGAGCTGCTGCCGAGGCGCCTGGGGACCCTTCGTCACTTGATCGGTTCAGACTTTTGCCTGGAGGCAGCAGCCATTAGACCTGGCTTCCACCTTTCTCTGGGGGCTTTGCCAGCTCACCTGGTTGCACAGCCCATCAGTTCCCTTCATCTTTAAAAGGACGGCAGAAGCCACGTGCTGCTAAAGATGTGTTCCAGCCTTTGGCCCGTTTGCGTGTCGTTGTTCGTTACGTGCGCCGAGCTGCTGTCTTGGGGAGAACCTCTGGCAATGTTCACGTCCCACCGTGCTGAACGTGAAGCCAGAAAGTAAGTTCTTCAGAGAACTTGCAGTTTCTGTTTCCTTTGTTCCTGAGGCTGCTTTGCATTTCATTGTAATTTCCACAGCCGTGACGGCTGTAATTTTAGCATGTCTTCCTAGAGCTGTCAGTAACCTAAGCTTTGGTTTCCAAGTCTTGTTTTCTCCTAGTTTCTGCGACTTTTTGCTACGCTATAGAAGAGCCTTTGTAGGAACTACAAAAAGAAGTGTAAAAAGGCAGGAAAGCAGTCTTCAGAGATGGCTTGGTGAGAGCTGATGACGCCTGACTTGCTATAGTGTCTGATAGATGACTTGTGGCTAAAATGCTGAGTATCGTGGTAAACCTTGTAGGCATCCCTTGGGACTTCATAGAGGTCACTGTCTTTTGCCTGTGACTCCTTCCCACCTCTTTTATAAAGATACTTTTTCTTCAGGAACCTGAAAACGGTATTGGAGCAGGCTTGGATATGTTGTTGTTTTTCTTCTTGAATGCCTAAATAATGCTTGACAAAAGCATCCCTGCAAGAAGAAAACACTGCAGACGGTGCCAGGCTGTAAAGGCAGAGTCCATGGGAGAAAATAGGATAGTCGTGAACTGGTGTGTCTGGTCCGAATGTGGCTGAGATTCAGTCTAGACTCTGCTTGTCACTTAAGCTTAGCGTCTTCCATTATTAATGTGACATTGTAAAGTCAGGCAGTATCAGTTCAGTGAGTTTCTCGTATTTAAAAACAAAGGTGAGGTGACCTGATTGTGCCCCAGTTCCCAAAGGAAGCAGCTTCCGTGGCTCGTGAGTTGCAGAGCTGCCGGGCTGGAATTTGAATCATCTTCCTACTTCTTGCTCTCAGTCTCTGCAGCATTTTGTGGGCTGAGTGTTGGAAGACATGCCCCGTGGCTTTCCAGCCTAATGTGTCAATAAAGAGTCCAGGTTTAATGGAACTTAAGTGCATTGTTAGACTGACAAAGATGTGAGAGTATCTGTGCACGTGGGGATGGAAGTGGTGGTTGTTTATCTAGTAATAAATATAGTCTCTCGTTATCAACACATCTAACTCTGCCTGCATTGAGAAAAAACAATCTCCGTAACACTGATAGTAAGGCAGAAAGGGTTTAGAGGAAATTGTAATAAAGCTGTAGCAGATTTCTTTGGGGGATTTGCAACGCAGCATTAGTAAGCTTCAATTGCATTAGCCAGTCTTCTGTTGTGTTGAATTGGTGTTTGTTTTCTCCTGAACAGAATAAATATAATCATGTTTGTTACCTCCTCTTTTTTTTTTTTTTCCCCTTTTCCTGTTATGATTGGAGCCAAATGCTATTTCCAATAGTAAAAGTGTTATGGGGAGTACTGCTACACCCAGATCAGCAATGCGGTGCTATTTCAGCATGAAGCCCAGCACCTGCTGGGGCTCTGCTCTCGCAGTCGTGCTTTTCTGAGCTCTAAAGAAACACATCTGGTTCTTTCGCTTGACTTCCTTCTCTGCAGCCAGTGTGCGGTGAGGGTGGGTTGCATTAAGGTCCCTTTTACTTTGGGGGGGGTCTTTCTCTTCCCATTTGCAAGAGATCCACAAGATGGACCTGTGGGCAGTGCCGGTCCAGCCCCTGACCCACGTGTTGTACAGGAGGAAGACTCTTTTTTTATTTTGATAGTGACCCACCCCTGGAGGGTCCAGAGCAGCAGCAGCATGTGGAGTTTTGGTGCCTCTGGGATGTGGCTCTCCCAGCCCTGATGTGCAGAAGAAAGGCTGTATTCTGGATTTTGTCTCCCTGGGTTTAATCTGTGGCAGAGAGAGAAATCCATCTCTCCTCTGGACTGTGTCACTGGATATGTCTCACTCGAAAGATTTTGGAATTATCCAGGTATCTTCGGCTTTGAAGTTTAAACTTTATGTATGACCTCAATAACATTTTGTGGATGAAGCCATAATGGGACTTTATCTGCATTACAGTGAAGACTGAGACTAACTTTCGATTCACGGCCAAGCCGAGTGCTTTACGGTACCTTCATCTGCTCCATCTGCATTTTGCTTGTTGCCACGGGCAGTGGCAGGTAAAGTTACACCTTCAGACTGAAGAGGGTTTTACTCTGAAAGTGAAGATCTAAATTCTGTTAATACCTTGAAAGCAAAGTATTTGCCTTCAAGATTAGCCCTTTGGGTTTTTTTTCTCTCTGGCACATGTGTAATACACAGTCTCTATACGTTAAATATAAGAAACCAGTTTTCTGTAGGGGGTATATATGTGCATAAAGTAACTTCTAAATTTAATGAGAATTCCTCAGAGACCATTTTACCTGTTGAATCACTCTGTTGTGACAGTTTCAGAAATGCATGTGGACTAATGAGTCACTAATTTCATTAATGTGACCATAATTAATCTAGCGTAGAGATCCAAGAGAAGCCAGACTAATGAGAGACTGAAATAATTTTGAAACATTAAGGAAAACAGCAAAGAAACTGGATTGTTGGATCCCCTGTACAGCGTAAATTAGTTTGACTTTTTCTGCGATGGAGCTACATTGCCTCGAATCAGACAAGGATTTGGTTTACGCTCCTTTAAAGATGAGCTGGGGAAATGTCACTTAAAAAAAGGAAGAATTAAGAACTTCAGGGTAAAGATTCCTACAAAAGACCGTAGCGTTTTAGTTTTAGCAAGCAAATTTATCTGGGAGCAGGCAGTAATTAAAGCTGATGTCAGTGACTGAAGTTTTGCTGCTGCGTGGATACACTTTCATCTTTTGATGAAATGGGCAAAAAAAAAAAAAGAGTAAGCAAGCTGTGAGTGATAAATTAATCAGATTTTCCTCCCAGCGCCAGCTTCTGGAAAGAGTAGAGGCAGGTATCAGTGTAACTGCAGGATTTGGAGAGTGATTTGTTGCTCTTAGAGCTGGAGGATTCTGTGGTGAAAAGATCAGCCTTGAGAGAAGACAAGAAGGGGGCAGAGGGTCAAAAAGAGCTGTGACCCAGGAGAGGGATTTACCTTGAAGGTGCATCTAGGAACTAAAATCAAGGTGAAATCTGAATTGGAAGAACTTTCCTTTCCAGTTGTAGTGCGTCAGTCGTGGTGGCATCTGCTGGACCGGACTGATTTTGAGCAGACTCTTGTGTTCTGTCCTTCCCAGGACTCGTGAGCTGGTCTGGTGGCAGCAGCTTCACGGGAGTTTGGAGGGTCATAGGATGCTGAGAAGCTTTTCCACACTTCCATTCCCAAATTACCCTGTCCTCCTAAGCAAGTTTTTGTTCGTTTTGGAAAAGGAGGATTTCGCTGCCTTGGTGCAGAAAACAACTTTTTGAAAGCTGTCCCTGGGGTTGTGGTGGCCTGTGAGCCCCACGTGGGTCTTAAAAATGTGCTGAGGAAGGAAAGGACTTTGAAGGGGGGAAGTATTTCAGTTGACGAGAAAACACAAGCCTGGTCCTAAAGTCTGTTTTCTGTTCAAGGCTGGTTTTTTACAGGGTGCTCCATACTCAGGAGTCAGCAGTCTGACCCTCAGAGAGACGTGGGGTGCTGTGGGGAGCTGAGGTCTCACTGCATTTTTTGCATTTTCTGAGCATCTTCTAGGCTGATGTATCTGCTTCTGAAACAGAGTTAAGATGCAGGTGTGTTCCTCCCATCCCTCCAGCAGTTAGCGAGGAACAATAACTCGATCTAATTATTCATTTTCCTTGTAAAAGTCCATTGTGATGGGATGTCTCTCGTGACTGAAAAATGAGGTCTAGAGGTGCTTAAGTATACTTTGTTTAAGAGAATAGGCACGCTCAAATAAGATGTTCGGAATTAATGGTACAGCTCTCATGATAATTCGAGTAGGGGTTTGGATGAAAAGTTAAAAATACAGGTGAAGTGAATAATAATACACGGAGATATGAAGAGCTTTTGCACCGTGTCCCCTAGCTGTACTGAAAGGAGAATTAATCTTTGAGCAGTTGGAATGCTTTGGCGTAGGAAGGACGATGAGGAGGTGGGAGTCTCTGTCTGGGCTGGTGTGGTGGAGCTGTGCACTGCCTGTCCTCTGCTAAAAGGTCAAGCAAACCAAGAATAGTTCAAGGGAAAGGGGGGAAAAAGAAAAAAAAGCAGCCCCAGTGATGTTCCTTTGTCTCTTATCTGAGCTCACTGAAGCTGTGTTTGGCTGCATCCCGATTCTGGACAGCACCAGGGCACGCCTCTACCTTCAAGTTCATACTTAAATCCGTTATCTCAAAGTAACACGCTTGATATAATGTGATTTCAGGTGCAGTTCTTCCCTTTAGTTGCGACCTTTGACTCCACGCTCTGCCACAGCTGGATTGTCTAGCATCCATACAACGAATTGCTCATTGTGTTTGGGTTCTTTAAGGAGTGCTGTGGTCAAATTCATGCTAATCAGATTTCAAGGTGGTTGAAATTGGATCTTCTGCCTGCAAATATCTCCTTCCATTATTCTAGTGCTTCTAGCTCACTTTCTGACATTTTATTGATTCTTTTTTTCCTTCCTTTCTCTCTACGTGGAACCAAATTAAAGCAGGAATTGGGATTGTAAATAGATAATGGTGCGTGAATGCAGATTAATCAGTGCCATCCATGTACAGTAATACTAATTGTGCCAAGGGAGGAATGGCTGAGTGAGTGATATAAATATTTAATGCCTGAATTCAATGTGAAATACAAGAGCAAGAAAAGAAATAAAGAAAATAGTTTAGTTGGGAAAGCCACACTTCACCGCTTTTGTTCAAAAGAGGAGTTGTGATACCATTAACCTTTCTGTATTACGCCATAAAGGAATTGAAGAAGCTGCTTTTAGTGCAGAGGCTTCCGTTTCACTCGAGAGAAAAACAGCCTTAATGCCCTGGTTAAAAACAATATTGAAAAGCATTTGGGATAAAATCAGTTGCTCGAGATGCATTTTTTGGACACCATCTAAACCTGCAGACCTTGTTCGGGGTTGGGGGACTTGGGGATGGGGTGAGGATTCGGAGCTGTGCCGGCAAGTGAAATTCTGGAATTCGACTCATCTCTGTCCCTGAGTGACTCCAGGGTTAAAAAGGTGCTTAATGTAAAATGGGTACCCAATTGCCATCAGTGAGCAGTGGTTATTGATTTGACTTGAAAAACAGTTCTTACATCGCTACTTCGTCATTCCAAAGCCTTAGAATTTAGTTAACCTGTTGCCATATTCGGGAAGCTGTGTCTTTAATCAAGTGATTCATATCTCCTGGTGATGGCAGCAAGAAAGGGGAGGAGGGAGAAAAATGGACATACAGAGACATGAAATGTTTTGCAAATTGCTATTAGGCTTACTTTAAAAAAGGAGAAAAAGTCTGGAACACTGAAAAATACAGTGGCTGAGGTCCAAAATAGAAGGGCTTCTGTTTACATGACTCACTGGAGTATTAGAAATTCAGTCATTTATTGGGCTAATGGCAGGTGCTGAACATTCAGAGCACACAATGTAGCACAAAAGTACTGGGGAATGTGATGAGGAGTTTCAGCCTCTCTTGATTAGCTCTGCACATTTCCGAGTCTCTCTAAGGTAGCTCCTCCTTTTTCTTGAAGACAACGAGGAAGCGCCGGGTTTATCAAGAAAAATAACGCGACCTTGAGGAGCTGGCGGGGCAGGCATCGCCTACTCGGTGTCACGGCTCAGTCGGCATCCTCCCCGAGAGCCCATCGCTGGCTGCGTCGTCTCAGGCTGCTATCACTCTGCCCGTGGCTTTCACGGCACGAAGCGGTGCTGCCGGCGGTGGCTCCTGCGGGAGGTTCTCTCTGGTTCTCGTGATTGCTGTTGACCCTCGCCTGCTGAGTGCCCTTCCCGTTCCGTTTGAGATCCATCACCAGCAGCCAGAGCATTTGCATTCAAAGAGCATGCAGCTGGCTTCGGTTCAGCTCTATCTGTAATTAAATATTCCATTACCAATTAACCATTAATGCTTCTTAATGATTATTTGAAACCTGTGGGAGCCTTATGCTGGAAAAACTACTAGTAACTAGAGGTGAGCATGATGTTCTGCATTAACTGCCTAGCTCTAGCCATGTTATTTCTTAGCCATCAGAACATTTCTGCCCCTGACCCATCCAGCCTGCGGCAGGGCAACACGTATTTCAGTGGGAATCGTCCACCTGCAGATGTGGTGGTGACACCTGAGGAGAAGATAAATTGCAAGACAGGGATGTTCTCTTTCTGGTGAAGTGACGTAGCCTTCTTGCTGGCTGAATGCTGTGAAACAAGAGAGCGTTCACAGATTAAATAATTTTCGTCTGTGCCATCGCTCTTGGTGTGTCTGAGCTGTTCCCTCAGTGCAGAATTCTGAGTCAGGTCCCGATGACCAGCAGGACCTGGGACCTAAACAAGCCCTAAATGTCACAACCCGACATTAACCATGAGCTGCTTAACTTGAGATGTAA
Organism: Apaloderma vittatum; assembly: GCF_000703405.1. NCBI lineage: Eukaryota > Metazoa > Chordata > Aves > Trogoniformes > Trogonidae > Apaloderma > Apaloderma vittatum. Next base: position 110,287 of record NW_009725768.1, read on the forward strand.
AAAGGACAGGAAGATAAAAGGGAGGGGGAGAAGGAGTCTGTTAGACTAGAGCCCCAGAGGATGCAGCCTTTGTGCTCGCTGAGAGTTTGAGCAGTGGTGGGTATGGAAATGAGGACCTGATAGTGACTTCTTGGCTGATTTAGTCCTTTCAAAAAGCTGTCAATGTCTTAAGCAAATGACATGTGGTACTGATGAAAATTTCTGTGCAGGAGATTGCTGCGCGTTACAGCAGTGCAAAGTGGGTACAAAGCGCTGTGGTTACCATTGATTGTTTTTCTCTACTCCTGCTTTTGCCTTCAGTCATTATTTATGCTGTTGCAGAGGTAGCAAGAAGGGCAATCCATTAATTTTTCTAATTGATTTTGAAAGCGTTAATTTACTTAGCTCGTAGAATTCTAATGCTTCATGTATGTGGGATCCTTGGAAGTCAGTAGTGGGCTCTTCACGTACCTAAAACCAAGCGTATGTGTAAGTAGATTACTAGTCTGCAGGCTACTGAATCCACTTCTCAGAAGGATATGCATATTAAAATAGAAAGGGATGGGAAGACAGGAGAGTGAAATTCTGTCTCGTTCAGGCAGGTTAATTTTATTGTTCTCTAGTTTTTATACTGGGCAATTGAATTACTTGGCTCTCCACAGTTATGAAAGTAGAATTTGGCTGTGCATACCTAAAGATTAGTTATGAGAAGTTTGACTATTGATTCAGAATGAATAATAAAATAGCCTTTGGGGGTAAGAGTATTAAGTTCAAACATGTTGTCATAACAACCAGCCAGAGTAACTTTCTCAGAATTGGTTTTAGGCATTCAGTGTTTCATCTCAGCCCAAAATATGTTTGTTTGAACTTAGTTATTTGAAAAAGTTTCAAATTAAATTGGTTCGGCTGTCTCCGAGTTATCCAAGGATGGCAGAATGCCATATAGAGTCCATTTTTATGGCACCTTGTCTTTCCAAAGAGTCTGCAAAACTGAGATGAAAATAATCAATAGAGAAATGATCAGGAACCGTCTTAAAATACTGTATAGTGTAAAAATGTTTTCAGTCATGCTTGATAATTATGCAGACTTCACCCACAAGATAATAAAGGTTTAAAGTCTGTACTGTAGGTGGCAGAGATGCATTAGTTATGCAGCGTAATCATCCCTGCCGTTTCGTTAATAGGGAGCAGGATTACGTTGCAGTTCATCTGCCATTAATAAATACACTGCCAAGTACCATCCTGGCTCCCCACTGTTTGCCTTAGCAAAAGCTAAGTTCACCTTTGGAGGTGTTAGTTGAGTGAAGGACTTATTTAAAATATTTTCTGAGCTATCAGTTCTGCTGTTGAAAACGTGTGATAATAAAACCTGAAGCGTCCCTTTGAATGGAACAGATTTCCAGGATCCTTTTTGCCTTCGTTTAAAAGAAGCATAGGTATTGGAACGCTAATAATTTTTGAAGAAGTGACAGTCTATGATTAAAAATTAAATGGGCTCTCATTAACAGTAATAGGATTGCACGATGGCTTTTGTCATGGTGGTGGTGTTCTCCTTACGACGGTTAATGGGACCATTATGTACAGGAGCGCTGTGACTTGGGTAAACATTGTTCCAGACTCACACTTGGCGTGTGACAACTCAGCCAAGAGTTATGGTCTGGACTTTAATAAAGCAAACAGCACGATACTTCCAAAAAAAAAAAAAAGGTATGAAGAGGACAGTTGCTGAAGGACTGCTAATGAGCTGTGGAGCTTTCCACCTCGTGTTTGGTGGCTGTTACCTTCTCCAGGCTGGGATAGATGATAAATGATGGCTTCTTGCTCTGTTTCCAGTAAAAGCAAGTTGTTCTTGCAATCCTTTCTCGTCGTCTGTTAAAGCAACCGTGCTTCTGTCTGGGTGGGGATAACCAAATATGAAGACACGATCTGAATAACCTTGGGAGTCCAGCTCAGCTTGGTGTGATGTGTCCCGAGACACATTTATGTCATTTCACCAGTAAGGTACAAAAGATGACAGAGCGAGAAGGCTCTGTTACTTTGGGGAAGGGTGCAAAGGTTCCTCTCGATGGGAAGACAAGCCAAGAAATGCAACCACGGGGTGTACAGGGTGCTTTCCTTGAGCCCTGGACTCATGGAGGAGGAGGAGGATTATCTTGAAGGACAGATATTTAGAGTATAGCTCACAGCCATAATAACATTTGGTTGTTATTGCTTGGTTTCTTGCAGGTTTACCGGAATGAATTTGCCTGCCCCAGTTATCAGCAGTAAAAATTGGCTGCGGCTTCACTTCACGTCAGATGGCAACCACAGACAGAAGGGGTTCAGTGCCCAATATCAAGGTAAATGCTTGCTGCCCAGTCCCATGGGCTGAGATCTTAAGGTGCTGCGGAGGGCGATGCCTTGGCACACGAGTCGGGCAAAGATCCTGTTCTCTTCTGAGGCTTGTAGGCAGCCGTGGCAAACCGCGCGTCCCGTTTGGGCCCGAGTGGTCACCGAAACAGGCGGGGGGGGAGGGTTCCTTCGAGCCATTGCCACGGTTCTCTCGAGGATTTTGTGTGCGGGGGGGGGATAATGGTGCTTCAGGCAGCAAGAGAGGGGAGGGCGCAGGAATGACATCCAGCTTCTCATCCGCCCTCCAGGGGTTTAGTGGAGTGCAGCAGCTTTCCTCAAAAGGAGGAAACAGGACTTTGAGGAAAAAGTGCCGTCGCACCAGACTGCCAGGAGCACAGTGGAAGGGAGAGGAGTTTCCTTTGACAACTCCAGAGTTGCCTTGTCTCTTCCCTGTTTGGCCTTAACAATGTTGTCGTGGCCTCAACTTGGGCTTTGCTTTGTGAATCACCACTGTTAGTTAACTTCACTTGCTTTCCTTGAACATATAAATTACTGTAAATTGTAAAAAAAAAAAAAGCAAGCTTTATTTTTTGTGTTATGCAGATGGCTGCACGCAGCTGATAGCTTTTGAGATGACATTTTCCTTTGCTGTCATGATTGCTGCTTTCTATTAAAACACCTGTCTGAATCATCCTTTCTTCTTAAATAGGAAAGTAAAGATTAATGTTATAATTTCCTCTGATTAGATAAATGTCAGGGGGTTTTAATCTAGCACACTCCCTAGAAACTGTTTTGTTAGGTATAACGAACTGTGCTTTTGAGTAGCGAGTGTTTAAAACGTGCTCTTCAAGTGGCGTTGAAGCAAGACCTCTGTCTAGCTGGCAAAGGGAAAATCCGACACATTCTTCACACATCTGCTGGGTTTTGTGGAGTTTGTCAGGTTCTTTCCATCTGTTTGGGAAACTTTCAATGCAATTCGAAACAATAAACAAAGCCAAAAAAAAAAAAGGCAGGAGTAAAGGTAAGATTTTTGCAGTCGATGGAATCTGTGTCTGTAGAGTGTTAAAGGTGCCAATGCAATTTCAAAAAAATCTTTGTAACCCCTTTTTGGGGAACGTGATCTTGTCTGAACATAAATATTTTAGTGCAGGTAAATAAATAAATACAGACGAAATAAGATAAGTAATGCCGTATGAAGTACAGCAACTAAAATGGGTTTTCTCAGCAGGAGATGTGAGCAGACCCCAGGATTGTCCGAGTGAAGGAAGAGAGGGTTAGGATGAATGTAACCTGTCTGTTTTCTGAAGATAGGTGCATACATCATTTATTAATATTCTGTGTCCTGACAGTAAGAAAGTAATTTCCCTTCCAGCTTAACATTGATATTTAGCTTTAGCGGAACGCTTCTGTGTGCTCCGTTTCAGCTCTTTTCTAATCCATACCCTAGTTTGGAAATCTCTCTCTGCATGTAAAAGCAACGTTAGGTATAATCAGCTTGTGTACAAGTTTTCTTTATTGAATACAGTAAATTCATTCCCTTCCAGGGGGAGGTAAAGTATTACTCTGTTGAGTTTTTCTGTGTAAGATGAATCTTGCATTCTTCCAAATACATCCCCCCACCCCACACACACCCCTTGTAAAAGCAGACGAAAGGAGCTGTAGAGAAATTGGTGCATCGATTTATTTTATTTTTTTTAAAATCAGTTTTTCAGAACTTCCTTTCAAAACATTCCATCCCAAAAAGGCCCCGTGTACCCGCAGGTGGTACAGAAATAAGCCCCAAGTGCCTTTCCGAGGACAGGCGTCCCCCGAGTCACCCCGGCAGTGAGGTGCTGCAAACGAGGCAGTGAAAAAGCTGCAGAACAGATCTGAACAATGCTCTGGCTGGCGTAGTTCGCTTTTCATTACGTCAGTTGGATCCTAAATTGCTTTTTAGCTGGTTGTTACCGACACGCAAGTGCCTTTCCTCTGTCTCCCCTCCCCTTCTGTCCTCCACCCTCAGCTGGGAAGAGAAATGTGGGCGAGCTCTAGCCCCAAGCACGGTGCCAAACGCCAGCAGACCTGTCGCCTCTAGGAAGGGTCTGATGAACTCTCTCCTGCACATACTGCAGCACATAAGTAGCTTTTCAGGCTACATGTGTGTCGTGAAGGTCCATATGCTTCGTTTCGGATAGATCTGGCTTCGTCTCGGAGCACACCGGGGCTGCAGAGGGGTTGTAGCTGCTGCTGTGCGACCTGGAGAGTCTCCTGGGCGATGCAGAGCAGCACAAATGGGGAAATTCTGGTGCTTGTTGCAGACTCTGATGCCTGAGGAGCTGTTCTTTAGGCCAGATAACAGAGGGTATAAATGAGGAGTTCCAAAAGGTTGCATTTGAGGGTGTTTCTCTTCACCTCCGACTCGAGCAAGAGTCCTGTAAGCGACCTGTCGTCGTGTCCCAGCTGATGTGAGAACATCTGGGCAGGAGGAGGCAGGGTTCAGGCAAGCCCGTGCTTGATTGCAGTCCCCCAGCCAGGGGAACAGAGGTTCATGGAAGAGATTTTTGCTGAAATGCTGTTTTCCAAATAAAAACCCCCAAGTCTCTTTAAATTCTCATTTAGAGCGACATGAAACGGTTTTCAAGAAACACCCCAGACTGCCTGCTTGCTAGAAAAGCTTTGTAACGTCATCGTTCAAGTCTGACAGGACACTGAGTATTCCATTAGATCTATCAGATACGTGTGAGCGCAAAACCCTCCAGAAAACAGCGGAATTTCTGTTCATCCAATTATCCTGACACAGCCCTTTGTAGAGCTGTTCCACATTCAGATTTATGAACAAAATAGATTTTTATATACCAGATTTTTGAGGGCATAGAGTGGGAGAATTGTTCTTATTTATTTATTTGAGGGAAAAGCAAGCGATACTGTGTTCTGACTTGTTCTAATCTAAATTGAGTCATTTGTAAAGCTTGACTTTCATCATTATGTCTCCACGTCGTGAACGAAATGAAGGATTAGGAGCAGAGCATACAGCCATCTCTCTTTATCAATTATTGTTGAAAGAGATGTGATGCAATTAGGGGACTATATACTTCATGGGTAATGCAGTTTAGTCCCTGTATTGTAAGATTGGTCTTTAGTAATGGATGTCTGGTTTCAGCTGCTTGTTTTCATTGCGTTGGGTGTTTTGGAGCCGCGATTTCCATCAGTCACAAATTTGGAGCAGGGCTCTGTCAGCTGGGTTCAGAAGGCACGGTTGAATATAGGTGAACTTTTGTTATTTAGTGTGTATCTCTTTTTTTTTTCTGCCCCCCTCCAATTTACACTGACTTTATCATGGGGGCATCAACAGGCCTGTGTTTTGCTGTGGGCAGCTAGGAGGAAAAATTCACTGGCAATTGCATCAAGTAACTTGCAAGGGAAGTTACAGAGAATTTAAAAGTGGAAATTATTTTTATAAAGCTGCTCTCTCGCTGATGGTGCCCCAAAGCACTTTACAGAGCGATGAATTAGATCCTGCAGAGTCATGAGCCATTGTACATCCTGCAGTAGCTCAAATTTTGCCTCAGATACTTGGGCTTGGCTGTGTTTTATGGGCTGGGAGGGAGTATTGGCTGGCACTGTGAGGTTGTCCCTGTGCTCGCTTGGAAAGTGCCAGAGAATCATTCACTGCGGCGTTGCGGAGCAGAGCAGGACCTCCTCCGTGCTTTATCCCAGTGACAAATATCCCAGAATTATCATACTGGGACTTGAAGGAATATGTGGCTGTTTGGGGCATTCTCAGACCTGCTACTGCTCTGCTTCGGCGTTCGCGGTTGGATTAAAGTGAAGTGCGTGTTAGACTGGCTTTGAAAGCATCGTATTCTTAATTATTTTGCCCCTCTTAAAAAAAAATGCAAAAAACCCCAGATTAAAGATACTAATACTAGTAAGAAAGGCAGGAATAATGTAAGCTCTTCTATGAATGTTTTTAAAGCTCATATGGAGCTCGGTTTGAAGTTAAAACTGCTTTGTTTAAAGAGGAAGCAAAAAGCTTGTAACCAAATAAACAAAAAGCTGTGAGCTCTCCTCTAGCTCAGCCTTAGGTAAGCGTCGAGGGGTAATGCTTGACATCTCCCTGTCTGAAGCTCCTGCAAACAGATGTTATAAACAGATTTTTTTTTTTAAACTAAAAAAAAGCATGATAAAAAACCCCCTTGTTAGTTTTATCAGTAATTTTTCCTGACAACTTTGTCTTAGAAATGTGCTAATTTAGGGATGAAAGTCTGACAAGATAAAGAACAAGAACAGTTTGAAGTGGAAGATGGACTGCTTTTCTCCCTAGATAAGGACTGGCTCATCAGGAAAAGGATCCTGTAAAGCGATTTGGACACTGTGCTTTCTGCTGTCAAGTTGTTCTTTAACCACATTAGCTTCCAATGTGCCAGTAAAAATTCAACTGTGTGTTAGTCAGAAACCGGGGTGCGTGCTGCGGGGAGCCGCTGCCTGGCTCTCCTGGTATCCAGAGGGGTTGGACAGTTGGAGGTTTGTGCAAAAGCCTCTTATTGTAGCGAGAACCTCAGTAACAGCCAAGCCCAGGTAATAAAAACAAAGAGCTGCTCACTTACAGGGTGAGGGTTAGAGCCGGGATGTGGGGGTTCACAGTGGGACCCCTGCTAGAGGCACCGGTCATTACTGTGCCTGTTGATAGTGGGTCTGTAAATTTATACTTCTCTTTGACACCAGTATGGCCTCAATATGGCTCTCCTTTTCCTTCTGCTTTACTGCCTTTTGGAGTCTACTGTTAATGTGGATCATGTTAACGGATTTTAGGTTATGGGATGGTTGTTTCAGTGCTGCAGTCCCAGAGAAGCAGGGAATTGCTTTACCTCTCTAATATATTCATGGAATAACTACACCGGTAAAACTGGGTGAAGCTAACTCAGCACTTAACTGTCAGCATCCCTGAAGCTTCTTAGAGCTTCCCTTTTTTTTTGGATGCTCATCCAGACCTTACACAGTAGATGAAAAGCGGCCTTTGACTTGGAGGGGTCAGGGTAAGTTGTCTGAGCTGTAAGGGGTGGGTGCAGGGGCTGCTGCAGCGTGGGTGCCATACAACTATTGCTTGATTTTCCTGTTAAATAATCCCTCATGCTTAGCTAAACCTTGCCTTTCTTTTGTTTTCAATCTGTCTCTGCAGTCAAAAAGCAAATTGAAATCAAGTCCAGAGGAGTGAAGCTAATGCCCAGCAAGGACAACAACCAGAAGACATCAGTGTGTAAGTTTTTTGGCTCCTCCTTACGCTGTCTCGTGTTATAACGATCTCCTTGAACATTCCATTTGACTTGCCAGTAATCTCTAAAACTTTGTCACTCTTAAAAGTTGCAATGCTTTTCCCTCTCTTCCCTCTGCATTACTGCATCACTTCCTTCCAGTGCTCTATTCACAAGCATGTACTAACTCGGTGAAAGCGGGACTGGGGGGTGTTTAATATATACTGTGTGCGTCCTGCCCACTGACAGCCTGGCGCTCACCCCTTCCCGTGTCTTCTAGTGTGGAAAGTGTCAACCGGTAAAAAATATTGAGAACTGAGTTAATGTTACTGTTGTAAAATAAGGAGTCGGGTTAAGGAACTGCACCAAAAAAGACCTGGTAGAAAAAAAAAAAATCTACAGAGGTAATAGCAGTCTCTCTCTTTTTTTCTCTTTGCACTTTATTTAATCGTCTCTGCAGAAAAAAATCCTACCAGTGCTGTGCAAGAGCTTGTAACGCTCATTTTTATAGTCTCCCTGTTAGTTACTCGCTTTCAGAGTATCTACTGGTTGGTAATGGGAGAGGCATGCTCAGAATGTCCCTTTGTCACTGCTGTATTTTCCTTTTGCAGAGAGTGAATCCACTAGGTCCGTTCGTTTTTACAGTAGGTTCAAAGCGAGACCCGTAGGTTCTTTATGCCCATGACTGGACAGACCACTGCGCTCTTAAGGGGACTTTAAGATTACGCAGGAGGGATCCAAAGTAATTCGAGTTTAGATGAATTCGAACAGGAGCAGAACACAGCGTTTTTTGAACAAGTTTCTAGAGGAGAGGGGATATAATTGCTCCTTTTGTTGCATAGCCCATTAGAGCCGTCAGAGAGGTACCCTTTGGACGTTTCACTCATTTGAATTTGGGATGCAAAATTCAGTTAAGAAAAAATGGCCAAACTGAATGAAAAACATTGTGTCTGAAATGGAAATGACTCGCTTCTAGGCCCACAGGAGAGCACTTAGAGCCTCTGGTTTTTCAGGACAAGACCCACCAAGGTACCTAAATAACAGGATGTAAATTGACCCAAAATCTCCAGAGCAGAAACAGTGGGATGTGTTTAGTGGAAATTAATTGGATTTTAAGAAAAACCCTGTATGTGAGATGTTCCTGGTCGTACGACGTATTCTTGCCAAGAAGAATTTAATTGTAATAAACGTTTCAGTTCACTTAACTGAGAATGAAATCCCGTTGGAAAGCACCACTGGCTTTGGCTGCGTGGTCACTGGCGGCAAAAGGTTGTGTCTGGAGTTGGGGTATCTGCGCTGTCGGGAATGTGGGGAGAGGGAGTCTTCAAGTGAAAACTGTTAGCTCACTTTGTGCCGTTAGCTTATGTGTGAGAGTATTTTGATATGGAGACTATAGGATTCCCGTTGCTGCTTCTTCCTGGGACTGCTGGGCTCTTTCCC
>NW_009725768.1:119298-127944 GCF_000703405.1 Apaloderma vittatum
TCCCTCTTGCTTATGGATATTGGTGGTGACTCAGGTCAGGTGAAGGCTGACAGAGGCTGGAACTCTCATTTCTGGTGTATCCTGCTCTGTCCCAGCCCTGTTCCACTTCTGAGGATGAAAACAGAGGGAGTTCTTGTTGCCTCTGCCCAGTTTATCCTCACCCAACGGAGAGCAGGCTCCGGCCTCCAAAGCTCTGCCCATTCAGCATCTTGTGCAGCTAATCTTGTCGTATTTGATAAGGCAAAACAGAGCGTAGGAAGGCAGCTTAGCCTGAAAGCTGTCAAGCTATAATAAAATAGAAGGCGATAGTACTGTGGCCCAAATTCCTTTCCGTTGCCAACATGGGGCTTGTCACAACCCTTGTGCCTTCAGCTCCATCCGTGTGCGCCGCTCTCAGCAAGGTCTGGGTTGGAAACCCAGATTAACCTCTATCTTGCAGAGCCTTCTGCTGTCACGCCTCTGTTACAGTACATTTTCAACTTCAGAAATGCTGATTCCGGAGAAGATGTCTCCAGAAAACGGTTTGTTTTCAGAAAATGGAGCCCAAAATGTTATCTTCTTTTTTCCTCCTTCGTTTTTTTGGTTTGCATGGCTAGCCATGCCCCTTCTTCTCTCAAACTTCCATGAGCTTATGAGCCTGCATATGCATCAGAGATAATTATACAGGTGGGACAGGCTGATTAAAGATGGGTGAAGTTTGCTGGTGTTGCTCTTATTTCATCAGGCTCGAAGATCAGAAATTCAGATTCCTGTGTCTCTTGGTAATAGCTAGAGCTATGCCATACTTTATTTTCAAAGACTTTCTTACCAGCCGTGTTTTCTAGTGCTCCTTGCACCCGTCCTGCCGCCCTCCCTTGAGGAACCCGTGGCTCCGGAGGGCATTTGCTGCCGCAAGCTGGACACCTCGGCGGGTCTCTGGTTTGCTGGGTGGGCTCTGGGCTTAGCTGCCAGGTTAAAGCCTTGGTGTTTCATGGGCCTGCACGGAGGCAAAATGTAGTTACATAACAGCAAGTGGCACAATTTCAGAAAAAGAGTGTATAGAACTACAGAAATTTACTTTTTTTTAGGGGGGTGTGCTAATGGTGTTCAGCTGCAGTTGTGTGTGTTCGTTTGAAATTGAAATCGAGAGCCTCGTACTGTTCACCATCCCTAAATCTATTTGGATGTCTTGCTTGAATCCTTTTTAGAGGAAAAATAATACAGCTCTGGAGAATAAGATATAAGAAGTAGCTTTAAATTTAGATTGTGTTTAGGTGATTATTTCTGTTGCTGAACGCAGTCTGCCAACGTGTATATTCCAGGTCACACAGTGGGAGAAAGGCAGTACCTTGTTTTTGCAAAACAGCATTGAGGTTGCTTGTCCTTTAACGAGGCAATCCCGAAAATGCGCTGCTGGATGTTATTGGAAGGGATTGCAGGAAGTAGTGCAAGTTCTGCGTGTATTCAGATTTGTCACAATCTATTTTAGACGTACAAATGCCGAGTCTTTTCAGGGCTGTTGACCAGCTTGAGGTCTCAGCTGAGTTGTGGAAGCTTCTAGATAACTGAGCGTTGCGGCGAGCCTGCTTTCGGCATCGGGGACTGAGGTACCGCGGTTTGTCCGAGGGTCCCAGCTCTGCTGCAGCAGCGAGCGGCAAGGAGCCAGCCTGGGGCTTCCAGCAGCTTGGCAGCCCAGCTTGGAAAGGAGATGTGCTTGGTTTAAGTAGGGCGTGCTGCAAACATCAGCCATTGCAAATGGTCTTCAGAATCCGAAAGTCTGCGAACGGTTTTGAACTCGTGTAATCCTGAGCTACTCCGAGATAGAACTTTTTGGTTGGTAAAGACCTGTGAGACGATTTGAGTCCAGCTGTTAACCTCTAGCAACAAGATGTGAAATACGGGATTCCCCCCGTTAAAAATTTCCAGCTGGAGGTAAAATTCTCCCGTGTTAGGGCCTCACAGCCCAAGTCTTTGAACCCTTTTCACACTTGGGTCTTGTGGGGCACGTGAGTATTTACCATCTGGCTCAGCGTCACTGAGGTTCTAGAGGTGCTCGATGTTTGCTTGGTGGGTGCTGCAGGACCTTCCTGGGTGGGAAAGGCAGCAGCACTTCACTGGGCTGAGCACAGCAGCAGCAGTCAGCTCTCCTCCTGCTTTTAGGACTGAATTTCATTAGAATTTTCTTTGAATTTCATTGCTGATTGTCATTAACTTGACCGGGTGGTTGCACAGAGTACCTGCAAGCCTTAGAGTGGTCTTAAAGACAAACCTTTTAAAAACAACTAATCTACTGCTGCAACCCTTCCCTCCCCACCTCCATGCCAGTAGAAAAACTCTTTTGCTTTTGATGTAATTCTCACGCTGAGAAATGTTGATTCTTTGTAAAACCTTTTTAGATTCTGCTTTGTTTTGTAGTTCATATTTTACATTCCTAAATTCAATAAAAATTGCCCTTTGGGAATCTATCAGTGAACTTTATTAACGTGGAGAGATACAGAGAGGTAGCACAGGTTCTCAGTTCTTTTAACAGATGGGGTGAATTACTACAGCAAACAAAGCAGTTGTAGCTGGTTGTTGCTGAATACACGATGAGAAGAAAGTTATTGAAAAAAAAATAAATCAAGAGTTTAAGAGGTGGAAAACCAGTTCCGTTGTTTGGAGGAGAGAATCCTTGAGCCTATAATGTAGAAAATGAACAATCATCACATTTTTTAAGATCTATTGTTTTCCTAGTAACCTTGAAGAATTCATGTTGGAGTGCTACTGCCCAGGCAGAGATCAGTCAAAGCTTCAGGAAGATGAACAGTCCTGACAGCAAGTTCTCAGCATAACGAATGTGGTTAATAACCTTTGATTTAGTTACATTCATGAGTGTGTGTTTGTGTTTAAAACAAGAAAGACGAACAAAAGTTTCTGTAAGTGACCATCTAATCCATCTTCTCCTTCTCTTTTTCTCTCCTTTACAAGTAAAATGTCACAACTTGCCGTGATGTGGAGATATCTTACCTCTCCCCCTTGCTCTGTTGTATCTCACCTGTTCTCTGGTTTATGTACCCGTGTTATATAGATATTAATAAAATGCCAGCTAACAAGAGATGAACTGCTTTCAGTCTTCCGAACTGTGCCTCAAAACTGAGAACCCGTGCTCTGGTGCTGGGGATTTTGCTGCTCGTCTGCAGCCTGAATTCCTCCTGGAGCTTTGAATGAGAGGGATCGAGCTTCACGGTCGTCTCTCGCGGGAAGTGATACCAGTGCTGGGTAACTAACGTGGGCAGAAAAGATGTCTGGGTAGTGTTTTGACCACAGGAGGAAGAACTTGATGCGGGGAGGCAATCTGCTCTGGAAGGAGCACACAAGTGTTTGAACGCAGGCGTATCTGTAGCAGCTGTGTTTGTGCACGCCCGCGTTATAGGTGTATCCCGTCGAGCGCGGTTTTACTCTGGAGAAGGTATAGAAGCACGATGAGGAGGAATCTTGGCACTGTGTCCTTAAATCCCATGTGGACTTGTGACATGCAACCCGAGTCCGGACGCTCTCTCCTAAGCGTTAATTGTACTTTGTTTGGGGTTCCTTTCCTTCTGACTCTGGTGTACGTTCAGAATCTTCGGAATCTGGGAAAGGTGGCAGCACAGCTTTGTAGCTACAAAACACCAACATCAAAAGGCGCCGTGTGCCGCTTTCATGCTTCTGCCTCTTGCTGGTGTCTCTGTCCACGTGACTGAGCGTAGCGCGAGGTTATGAATATGCAAGAGGGAAAACAATCTTTCAGGAGCCTTATTTCCCACCAGGCTGTGCCTCTGTTACTCTTGTGCCCTCACACGCGTGGAGGCGGCTGCGGAGCTGCAAAGCATCGTGCTGGGGCACAGAGCCCTGTGCAGCCCTGGGGACAGCCCCAGCCCTCCGCCTCCTGCCGTCTTGGGGCTTGGCTCCAGCACGGTGGGGTGGGAGGCCAGGAGAGGGAAGAGCTTTTTCAGAAATGAGCGACCTGACATGAGACGTTAGTGCCTAGAGCCGAGGAGGAGGTTGGTTGGGAGGTCTCCAGCGTAGGTACCCAGCAGGCAGGGGTAGATGCTCGGGTGAAAGAGCAGGGGAGCAATCCCTCCGTCCTTGCACCTTCCAGCTGTAGTGCCTGACCACACAAGGTGTCAATTGCTTTTCTGTGCGTTCACGCTGTGCACTCTGTGTCTGTGCTCCTCTCCTCGTGTAAACGCTGCCGTGCACGCGGCTCTCACCGCGCTCGGTGCCACACGGATCTCGGGTTGTTGAGCCAACGCGTCTGTCGCCAAAACCGCACTTTTATCGCCACACCCTCGTCCGCTCAGCAGCGGGCTTCGGGGTGCTGTGCTAACACACTGTGTGCTCAAGTATAATTGAGATTTTTTGTCTTCAGTCTAGCGATAGGCAGAGGTAGAACGGAAACACGCTCGCTTCAGATTCACGCTTAAGTGCTTCGGTGTTGCTGCCGAGAAACGTTGCGTTTTCTTTGTGTCCTGGTGAGACGAGAAGACTGAGTCACGTAAACTTTTACAGCTCCGTGACAAAAGCGCCCTTTTGGCCATATCACTGTGCATTGTGGTAGCTGCTGGGTTTCAGAACTGAAGTCAGTGGGTTGTCAGATCTCATGTTACCCTTGTCAGGAGCCACCCAAGTTCTGTCCCCTCCGAGTGCTCGTTTGCGCCGTTGGCACAGGCTGGCGAGGGCAGGTGGAAACGGGGAGGTAGGAGATGAAGTTTGGAGGTGTTTATTCCGTGCTGATCACCACTTCATAGATGTCATATTTGCTGGCAGTTATGTTAAGGTCACTCCATAAAATTTTTCACGTTTAGACTAAATTACTTGCTTTTAAAACGCTCGACTTGCATTTCCCTCTCCTCTCTCCCTTTTGTTCTGTGCTTGGTTTTTCCCCTGGTATCATACACCCACCTTGTCACTGAGTCCTTTCTTTGCGCGACACCATCAGAGGGGTTTGGAGGGCGGTGGGCTGTCACCGTGCCGTGTCACAGGTGGCCGTTTTAATCACAGGCTTCGGAAATGGGCTGTTTAATTGGTGTAATTTTGCAGAATGGAAAAAAAACCTTTTCAGAGGTACTTCTGTAGCGGAACGGAGGGAAAACTGTGTCCCTAGCTGACATTTCCTAGAAAACACTTTGGTGTATAAACTGAGCTGAAATGATTCCAGTTGCATTTGTTTCTAAAGCTGTTTGTTTTTTTTCCTAAACAAAATGGAACACGTTCAGGTTTTCGAGCTACCAGTTGCCATTTTTCTCTCCACATCCAGCAAGACAGTTGATGAAAGAATGTTTCTTTTTGCTATTCTGTCTCTGTATGTGCTGTTTTTGCTTTGTAGTAACTCAGGTTGGTGTGTCCCAGGGACATAATATGTGTCCAGACCCTGGGATTCCAGAGAGAGGCAAAAGAATAGGCAACGATTTTAGGTAAGAACCTTTTACGTGTGTTTATGCATGCTGCAGAGTCTATAACCATTGTGTGCGCTCCTTGGCATCGTGTAGTCTTGGTTTGAGAGACCATCTGCACGCCTCTAAATGTGCTGTGTCTGAAAAGCTTGCTGAGACGAATGATGCAGAAGAACGAGTTGCGTATAAATGTGCACGTGTGTGTTTGGGAGACGGCGACCCAGATGAGGAGATGTACCGAACTCACAGAGCGTTTTTCCTTTCACGATGTGAGTGCTCCGCCAGGCTTGTACGATCAATGTTTGTTGGCCTTCCCTCCCTTCCAGGGAAGTGTCTTAAACAGCCAAAAAATCGCTTCTCAAATTAGCTCAAGTCACAGCATGGCCCTGCCCCTAGCGAATTCGAGATGACTTCCCAAAGCACTGGTACAGTTCCTTGTCGATAAGTATATGTGGTGCTAGATAATTGTTTTCTTATAAGGTTTAAAACAATGCTGTTACTCCCTTGTAGTTGCTAGCGTTCGCTTGAAGTGTGCAGGAATGAATCAGCCTGCAGTTAGCGATGGTGAATCAATATTTAATCTTACTTTGCTGTCGATGGCTGTTCTGTTCACTAAAAGCGTCTTTCTATTTAACCTGCGTCTTGTCAAATTTTCCTGAAATCCAGAAAATGGATCACAGGGGCGAGAGTGGAGGAAAAGGGAATTCCCAATAGTCCCCGAAGGCCACAGGGTGAATTCTCAGCTGCTGTAAACTGATGTTGTGTCACTTCAGTGAATAAGGCAGCATTGGCTTAAACCAGCAAAGGATCTGAATCCCCGCAGAACCACGGAATGGTTTGAGTTGGGAAGGACCTTAAAGATCTTCCAGTTCCAACCCCCCTGCCCACTTCCCACGAGACCAGGTTGCTCCAAGCCCCATCCAACCTTGAACATTTCCAGAGAGGGGACTTCCACAACTTCTTGGGCAACCCAGTCTACTGTCTCACCACCTTCACCATAAAGAGTTTCTTCCTTATGTCCCACCTAAATCTAGCCACTTTCGGTTTAAAACCATCACCCTTTGTCCTGTCACCATGGGCTTTGGTAAAAAAACTCTTTCCATTTTTATTATAAGCCCCCTTTAAGTATTGAGAGGCCACAATCAGGTCTCCCTAGAGCCTTTTCTTCTCCGGGCAGAAGAACCGAAGTGATAAAGAACATATCTTTCAGTAGTAGATAAAACAAATTTTTTTTTCTTTATAAGAATTCCAAGCGTGTTATCCCTTGGGGCTGAGTTTGTGCTCCCGCAGTGAATAACATTCCCAATGAAGTTGCGTTGAAAGACTCAAATCTGTTCTTGGACCATCACCGCTTCGGGCAAACAGCACCAAGCACAAGCAAATGCATGAGGCAAAAACTCGCCCCTCATTCCTTTGTGCTGTTGCCGGGAACTCTCTCTGTTTGCAGTGTGAAGAATCACTGGGACAGTCAAAAGTAAGTGATGAGTGTGTCGGTGCGGCGGTGTCTCAGTCGCTGACCTCGCGCTGTTCTGCCTGCTAGGTTAGGCTCCAGCATCCAGTTCTCCTGTAACGAGGGCTACGATTTACAAGGCTCCAAAAGCATCACCTGTAAGAGAGTGAGCGACATCATCGTTGCGTGGAGTGACCACAGACCAGTGTGCAGAGGTGAGAAGACACACAAAAAAATTTAAAACTCCTACTGAGTTATTAGGACTGATGAGAGAATCTGTCTCCTTAACGTCCCCTTAGTGTGTCACCCTTTGTGTCCTGATGTTTGGCATCCCTTGGGTAGGGGCCCGCAGGGGGTGCTTAAGGTCAGCTTTCGAGAAAAACACCTGCTCCTGGGCATAATGGAACTAATAAAGCTATTTCCATTAACTGTGGAGCCTCGTAAGGTGTTAGCTCTGCACAACAGGGGTTATATTTGTGTCCTGTGTACCATGTCCTCACCCCTTGCCAGAGCTTTCTGTCCCCTTCTCTCAATTCCAAGTATTTCTTTTTAAGGAATAAGGAGGAGAGGGGAGAAAAAGTTAAAAGCCTGAAATAAAATCTGGGAAAGCTGGATGGGAGATTCTTGAAAACAGAACTTGCTGCTGGTAGGCAGCAGCGTGGGATTACTTGGGCCACCCTGATTATCCCATAGCCCAGCCATGAGCCACCAGTGAATGGAGATTTCTTTCAGCATAAAAACCACTAATGCCCAATTTGCCCTTGGCCATTTTGTTTTTATTCCCTCTCTCTCTCAAAAGTCGCATGCATAATTGTGATATTTGTAATGCTAATAATGAACAACTTGTAATGTTTTTAATTAAATCCCTCAAAAGCCCTTAAAGTCATCAATTGGCATTTTTTTCGGTTCTTTTTTTTTCTTTAATTTCATCTGCAGATTTTTCCAAGGCTTTGGAATCCCACCTAATTCTTGAAACAAGACTAGAATAAATTGAATCAGTGTAAGAGGATATTTGGCATAAATATGTGACACTGTAAAGGAAATTTAGGGTGTCCTCTTGCAGGAGATAAGAAGGGATTTGCCTGCATTATTATGATTCTATGAATAACTTTTTTTAACCACTAATTTTTAGGTTGTTTTTTTTTAAAAAAAAAGTTATCCATTTGCTTTTTATTTCAGCTTTATACTACTTTTTTCTGTTTGTTTCGTTTTGCTATTGGGTGTTGAGTTTCTCTCAACTTGCAGACATCAGGGTGCCTGGTGAGCCGCCTTGTAACCCCTTAGACCGTAGCATTTTCTTATACTCAGTCATCAGAACTTCTGCTGAGAGACTGTTTTTCAGCTTCCCCATCTACAGAAAATTCCCTCTTGCTTTGGAGAGACTCACTCAATCCCTTTTTTTCCCCCCTTTTCCCCACTTTTAAAATGGGAATAATGGAATTTGCCTTTTTTTCTGCACACGTACCGCACTCCAGGGTGGGGTCACGCAGGAGGAACGTTGGTTTAAGTGTCGTGGAACGCTGCTCAGCGTTCGTCGTGTTCCCTTGTGGCCATCTGTGTAATCCAACAATTTGTCCAGGAGATCATTTTCCCTGCTTTACCCCTTTTTGGAGGGGATAAATAAAAGCCTTGCGGATACGCCACCTGTGAAAATATGGCTCCTTTGAGATTGGAGAAAAGTTAATTTTGAGGAACCATCACAGCAGCAGGGGCAGTTCCAAAACCAGGGTGCTGTTCTTCACATTTCCTGGTTAAAGATTACATCAAAGGGATACTGTAGGCAAAAAAATAAAAAAAATCCTG
>NW_009725768.1:127975-162263 GCF_000703405.1 Apaloderma vittatum
TTTTCAGCTTCTGCTGCAGCAGGTGAGCTCCCATCTTGGTTCTGAGTCCCCCAGCCACATCAGAATGGAGTCAGCCCTTACCTAATAAATACTTGCTGTGCAGTATTTTTTTTTTTGCCTGTAATGAAGAAAGGAAATGAATCTTTTTGGGGACATTAAAAAGGAACTGGGTCTTAACCAACATCTTTCATGTAGTTGGTTTCACTGTCCTGGATGCGAAAGTATTTCTGTGAGAGCTTTAATATAGGAAAAAATAAATAAAATAAAATTAGCCTGAGCAGAATAGGTTGGTTTGGTGGTGCATCCGTTTGATAGTCCCTGGAAACAGCCCACTCACCTGTTAAACCCTTCATCTCTGTTACATGGGGAAAAAAAGGGGAATCTTTTAGCTGGTGAAAGCAACCCAGAACATCAATGCTTAGTTCTCTCCTATTTTGTGTTCATCTCTACTTCTTTCTGCTCTTAACCAACGAACACAGCACACGTCCCAAAGCTGAGAGACCTCACTCCTACGTCTGTCTCTTTCCTTTTTTCTCCTATCGCAGCCAGGATGTGCGATATGTACCTTCGCGGTCCCAGCGGCGTGATCACGTCTCCCAACTACCCCGTGCAGTACGACAACAACGCCTACTGTGTGTGGGTCATCACCGCGCTCAACCCGGCCAAGGTAGGTCCCACAGATGGGTCTGCACCTCCTCCCTTCACCTAAAACGGGGGTTTAAAGACAACAACACGTCACGTTCCCCGCTCTGCTGAAAACTCGTTTTGTTCAAGGATGTAATTAAAAGCGAATGTAATTATTTTTAATCGAAACCTCTTTGATATCTCGGTGTGAGCGGTGGCGAAATGCCGAAGAGCTTAGCAAAGCATCTCGTTGCGGCAGCTCGCGGTCGGGGCAGGAGGGCTGTGCCAGGAATCCTGATTTTTCACTTCCTTTGGCTGGTAGCTGCTCCTAATCTCTGGGATTTCAGCCCCCGAAGGGCACAGGGCAGGGGAGGAGGGAGATACGGTTCTATCTGCTGCTCTCTATGCCGTATTATAAATGTATAAACAAGTCCTTTCTGTCTTCACTGAGGTTTGGAAGAGGGGAGGCTGGTGAGGATTTTTTGTCCCCACCGGTCCACACTTGTGATTCAACTCTGTTGTTGCTGATCATGTAGAGAACAAGGCTTGACTGCCCGTGGCCTTTGTTAAGATTGAGTCTTTGCCGTTTGTCACTGGCTTAGGGAGGGAGATGTGCAGTGCCTCGCAGCTTTTTCCAGCCCTGCAAAAATCAGCCTGTTCCTTTCCTCCAGCTCTGTATGGGAACATAGGAACAAAAATGACTTTGCTGTGTAGCTTAAAGTACTTTCTGAGGTGTTACTCGCCGTCTTCTGCTCTCAGAAGACAACAGGTTTCATTCTTTTTAGTATCTGGGCTCCTGCTAACATCGTCTCCATCAGCTCATGAGCAAATCACGTAGGCCCAAGGCACTGAGCTCGTGCTTGTTCTTTGTCGTGCTGCGGTCCTTGCCTCTAGACACTCCTGTGTTTTAGCACTCTGCCTTCTGCCGCTGATCCAAGGAAGACATTTCACAGTCGTGTTAGCATCCCAGGATCTCATCTTTTGCTAGAAATTGCTGCTGGTCTGTAGAAGCGCTGGTGACCATCCGTGGTTGTAGCCCACCTGCTGATGGGACAGGGTCTTGTGCTCTCACCTCCCGCGCTGGCTTCTCCTTCTCTCTCCCCGCTGACCTCAGCTCAAGTCTTTAGTAAGTGCAGATCGCTGGTGGAATATGATTTTAACGAAGGAGTGTTCCTCCGTTCCAACTTCAGCATGAGGTTTTCTTTAAAGGGCTGTCGCTAGCTGGTCGTTTCATCCAGCGGGTGTCTGGGCTTGGCTGTGTGGGAGCACAGTAATGACCCAAATTCTGGGAAACTGGAGTGTGGAATCCAGATATTTTTCAGTGCTGATTTTTTAGGAGCAATTAACGGGTCAATCAGACCCAGGAGGTTCTCCTTCATCAGGGTAATGTGCAAGTGGAGAAAGGCCACATGTAGCAGCAGCTATTACTGCTCGAGTGTCAGCTGTGCTTTTCAGCCCTTGGGTCCGCGCTCCCTGTGCACGGACAGGTTAGTGAGCGTGGCAGCAGCTTAAGCTGTGGTTTTATACATACCTTCATCTTTGTGCATCTTTCAAAGGTTGGCACAATCCAGGGTTTGTGTATATCAATTAGTCTGGAAAGAAGTTGCAGTGAGCTAGGTGCAGAGGTGCCCTGGGTGTCGTGGGGGCTGATGCCTCCGTTTGGGTGTTCCAGCACAAACTGTGAAGGAGGAGATGGCAACTGATTGCCAAGGGATGCTCGTGGACCATGTGCACTCTCTTAGTGACCTCGTGCTGTGTTGCTTTCATCCCCAATATTCAGAGTCTAATCTTCATCTCTGTTCGTTTGCTTTTCTGCCAGCCTCGTGCACAAACTCCTTCTGCTTTGCCTTCAGCGGTGGGGTAGGACAAGCTATTCTCTTTGTAAGCTTCCTGGGCAGACTGTCCCATTCTTCAAAAACTATCTTTGTGAATTTCTACTTATGGAAAATTTCTCCTCTTCCCTTGGTTGGTGTTTTCCTCAACTTTATAACCTGACTAATAAAGAACTGTTGATTAGAAAACAGAATCTGCAAGTCCTGGCCCTCAGCTTTCATCAATCATAAAGGGGAATTGCACTTAGTAAAATCCATTCATTCCAGTATTTAGCAACTTGGAGCAGAAATGAATAGCACAAGAAACTAGTTTGTGCTCCCTGGGCTGCGACATCATGTACCGTACAGAGGCGTAGCGCAACCGAAATAAGGATAGATTGGTCAAATCAGAGGCTCTGCTTATTAACTGCAGGAAGAGACTGCTGTTTCCCTTTCTTTGAAGTGGGCGAGGGAAGGGCTGAAGGTGAAATAATTAAAATACCCATAAAATACGTGGTAGGTAAAAAGCATTATGGGCCCGAGCGGAAGCCTGCAGAAGTCGGTGGTAATCTTTTTATTGACTTGAGTGGTCTTTGGATCAGGTCCTGTTACATGAAGCTTTTAATATGAGCGATGGGAAAACCACTGAGCTGAATTTAGAACTCATTTGCAAGTCATCTGTTCTATATTTGGAAAAGAACTGAGCCAGATTCACTGAGCTACATAATCCCCTCGAAGTTTGCTCAGAAACCTACATAAACAGTATTAAGGGCATGGTGCTCTTCAGTTGATAACTTGGAATTATTTCCTATATGGAGGGTGACATCAGACCTATTTGGGGATATTCAGCATATGTGGGGTTTTTTTGCTGGTCCCCAGTGCCATGGGAATTAATTTCAACCACAGTGGAAAATGGAATCACTTGGGAAGCTGAGAAATGCCCGTGATAATTGGTGAATTTGCATCAAAACTATTTCTGAACCTTCTTGACATAATGGCTGTTCCTGGGTGATATTTCTCCTGGGGATCTTCGCACCTGGAGTCTAGTGAGCCAAATAAAGCTCTGTCCGAGCTTCTCGTGTCATTGGTGGGAGAGGGATTGGCCCCTCCAGGGGCTGATTAATCCCAAATGAAGATAGATGCTGGGAAGAAGTGGGGGGAGATGAGTAACGTGTGCCTGTAAAGCATTTGAATGTAAGTGCAAGAGGTGCTGTTCTCCATGGAGAGAATTGGTGTGTTGGGTTTTGTTTCCTTTTTTTTTTTCCCTATGAATGTGACTGCACTTCGAATCACTTAGCAGTACGAAGCCTTAGAATCAGGTGTCATATTCCAACCTATTTTCTTGACTAATTGCTTCCTGTCACTTCAGCAGCTTCAAACTGAGGTTTCGTGTCATCCGTGTATTTGTGTGTGCTGGTAGGTCTTTTGTTGTCTAATGAATCATTAAATAATTTTCAGCTTTCAGACCAAAAAAAGAAAATAGGAAAGTGAATAAATAAATATTGTATTCAGCATCCTGTTCCTGTGCCACAAGGTTACAGTCTTTGGTATACTAGGATGTAATTAGTTATTTAATTAGGGTCAGACTCCTTAGATTGCAGTTTACTTGAATGACTGATTTATCTAATGATGTGTGCTGCTTTACAGCACTGTGTTCTTTGTCTTAATTACATTATTCCATCATTACATGGTTTAATAATATTCTGCAGAGGTTAATATTTTGGTACTACTACTAAAATTAATGGTTCCAAACTTCTCTGAAGTATCACACAGACTCCTGTTTCGCGATCCTGGGGCCTTTGGGTGACGCCTCGGTTTCGGAATGTCACGGCCAAAATATCAATTGGCTTTTGTGTGCATTTGAAGAGTATTAATTGCATTTATATGTAGAAGATGGTAGCACGTGACAGTTCAGTCTGAGCTATATATAGACCCATTATTTTTTAAAGAACACTCCAGTTGAGTGCCTTTTGGCAGAAAAATGTTGTCAGCTTCCTAGAGAGTCCTCGCAAGCCTTGAAGATGCTGTAGAGGCACGCTCGCGTTTAGCAGAACACCGTTAATTACTGCTTTTGGTTTTACCTTGGAGACTTTTATGCCCCTGTGATTGCACACAGGCTCAAGTGTTTGCAGGAGATGCTGCCTTTTTTTTTTTTTTTTTTTTTTTAAGTAGGAGAGAAATGACAGGACAAAGGTTTTTAGTTTTCCTGGGTCTTGCTTCCTTGTGCCGTGTTGAGAGGTATGGGGTGGCATCACGTGTCCGTGGTCCTTGGCACGCATGTGGCTCTTTGTTAATTGCTTTTCAGAACTCCTGTGTTGTGTGAAACAGCAAAAAAGTAGTGCTAGGCTAAATTTGGTCAGGTAAAAGTTAGGAAATTTAATATGCTTACAGGCAGTTGTACAAAGGTCTGGATGCATTCAAGTGTTTATGTGCTTTCCTGGATCCAGTCAGTTAAAAAGCTCTGAGAAACAAAGCTCCCATTGATTTCTTCTGGTGTTGAGGATGTAAAGTACTTCTGTAAATTAAGCTCCGTTCCTTTTCTGTTTGTTTGCCCTGTCCGAGGCTGGATTAAGCCCTTTGTCGTCTGAGCCAAATTGTAGTTTTCAGTTACTGAGAATAAGAGATTTCCAAAGCAGCCAAGAGACTTGGAACACAAACCTCTCGACTTCTGCAAGACCTCTGCTCCTAATGACAGGGAGAAGCTGCATAAATCAGGTGGGGATGGAAGGTTCAATAGAGCAGGAGCCAAGAGCTGTGGACAGATATGATGCTGATTGTGTTTGCAGACAGCTAGAGACAATTTCCTTGAGCTGCCTCAGCAGTAAATTCCCATGAAGCCTTTTTTGGTCTGACAGAAGCTTCTGAAAAGCCAGGCAACTTTCTGAGTACCAGAGCAAAAGCAAGACTCTCTGCTTGCACCGTAGGTATTGAACACGCTGCCTGCGTGCACATTCAAATCCATCACCATACTCTCAGGTTTACGAAAGAAGTGGTAGCAGTGCCTGGTGGAAAAAAAAAAAGCGTGCTGAAATCCCGAAAGACGTGTCTTTATCAATAAAGTCATCTAGAAAATCAATAGATAAAGCAGAAAAATCTGAAAGGAAATTTCAGTAAGAGCTCAATCTGTCTGGAAAGGAGTGCTGTAGTGCTAGAAAAAGCGAGGACAGTCACCTTTGGTGATGTCCTGAAGATATTAATGCTCTTATAAATTGCTCCTCAATAGACAAACAAATAAATAAACAAGACAAGGATCTGCTGGCTGCCTTGGCAGTTGATTCATATTAACGTGCTGCATCTTTGCCAGGTTATCAAACTCACCTTTGAAGAATTTGAACTAGAAAGAGGATATGACACTCTGACAGTGGGTGATGGAGGACAAGTTGGAGACCAGAAAACTGTGCTTTACGTGTAAGTAGCCCGTCCTTTGTCCCTGTGAGAAACCCACGCCTGACAAGGTGTCGCTGATGTGTTTGGGTGGAGGAGTCCCGCTCGGCTCGCTGTACCTCGCTGGGGGCTGCGTGTGCTGTTTGTCATTTTTGATGGGGCTTGGCTGTTCTTCATGCGTTCTCCCCTCGGCCCGTTCTGTCTTAGGGTTCAGCTGGCAGAAACGCTTTTACCTCTTCGCTTTGCTTCTCTTGAGCCGCCTTTGTTGAGGCCCCTTTGAGAGAGGCTGAGGCTGTCCAGGGGTTTGAGTGAACGGGATTAAAGTTCGGATGCAAGAGCAAATGTGAATCAGACAGAAGCTGAGCGCTGTTTGGATCTGTCCTCTGTGCTGTCCTTCTTGTGCAGTCGTCGTTAAAAGTGCAAAGTGGCTGTAAATCCGTTACCTTGGAGCGGTAAGGGGGACTTGGAGGACTCCTCAGAGTTTTACACCCCTTGTGCACCTGTGTAAGCGACGGCACATGCTTCTGCAAGGCTGAGAATTGTTCCCCCTCAACTTCTATGCTTTAGTGTGCAGGTAGGATGTTCAGCAGAGGTTTCTTCAATAGAGGAGGCAGTGTAGATAGTCCTGCTTTCCCTCCAGGCCTTTCTGTATCACCGTTTCCCATCTAAATACGTTTTGACTGTGGTTTGCAGTTGTTTTTTGAATTTGGCGAGTCATGCTTGAAGGCACGCGGCTTGCCTGGGCAGTGGGACAGCTTCGGGCACCTGCAGGATTCTGCTCCGTGTTCCAGAGCTCGCTCGTGCCCCGTGCCGATGTCCAGGTCGCAAGAGTTTCTGAAAGCTCTGTGTCTCGTTTGCCTCCTTGCGAGAGAAGATATAAATTAGCGATGTTTGTTGAAGTCTCAGATGTCCCAAGGGCACTGGCAAGGCCGGGTACTGGAGCAAAAGCAACTTTCAGAAGAAATATTTGAAGTGGTGATCGGGGTGTTATAACCGGGGCTGCCAGCATCCAGCTTTAGCGCCTGAACTTGAGAGACTCCCTTTTTTCCTATCTAATAAAAAATGTATAAGAGCAAACAACTCTCCCAAAGCTACTCTGGCAAAGCTCTTTGTGCTCCTTCCAACTGGTAGACAGCGTTTCATATTGTGTTTTTTAATTCCTCCTCTTCGCTTGTTTTGCCGCATGAATCAGCCTCCCACTCCATTTTCATGTATCTTAATGTTTGCTTGACTTTCCGAAATCTTGGTTTCTCTGAAGTTCCTTTTCCTATACGCTTCTTTTCATGAGTGATACTTAGGTCAGGAACTCTAACCTGCAACGTGTATGAATGTAAAGCCTGATTATTGCAGAAGTGTTTGTAATTAAAGTGCCACAGAAAGTTTCACAGCTGATTGGTCAAAATGTGCAAATTACCACCAGGGGAGTCATTTACAATAACTTGCTGAAATGATTTCTCATTCCATCCCTTTTTGTTTGCCTAAAGCCCATGAAGGTTTCCCTAGATTTGATTCCAATCATTCCATGTTTTCTCACTCTCTATTAGCTACTCAACACCTCGCTAATGCAAATTTGAGATAGATGAGACTGCACGAGGTGTAGTGGCTGGTATCTTCTCCCAGTGCAGGAGAACTTCCATTCAATTGCTGATGCTAATCCTAATAGGGAAATGTATTTATTTTTTTTTCATCTTGGAGGATAACTTGAAAACTAATGACTTATGAAAGAGGTGCTAAGACCACAGAAATACCATGTTTGTAATTAGTGTGACTGAAAGTCCATGGAGAACTTTTCTCAGCATTTGCTGCCTTCTCACCTACTGTCAGCTGGCTTGATATATCCATTGGATACCAGCTATAGGTCTTTGTAGGAATTGATGTGCAGAAACCTGTCGAAGATGGGAGCTCCTGTTTTCTTAACTACTCTTCATTTACTCTCGGCTGTTCGAGAGGAACTCAGTCCTGCCGCTTTTCAAGTCAAGAAATACATTGGAATCTGCTTGCATCGCAGCAGACGCTATCCCAAGCTGAGGTATGAAGGACCATTTGTTTCCAGTCTTACTCTCATCTCTGGAAGATGCATCTCGGAGAACAGAACAGATTGTTAGGCTGAGCTTTCTTGACTTGCAGAGAGGATTTTTATTCCCTAAAGTAACAAGCACCCAAATCAATCATTCAGCTTGTTAAAGTGGAGTGGCAAAGCATGCAAAAACCTTTGAAGTGCCTTTTTCTAAAGGTTTTTCTCTTGGTATGTTCCTCATTCCTGCCTGTCTGCTGCTTAAATAACCTGAGAAGAATCAACAATAGCTTTTCTTCTGCACCCTCCATCAAACTCTCTGGATGCAAAACACTCATTAAAACCAAATTACTTCTTAATTTACCAGCACCCTGGGATCAATAAAGTTTCTGCTGCAGGTCAAAGCAATAACAGAGCAAATGTAGGAGCAGGACTGGGAGAGCTTTGATGGGCTTGGGAGACCTGAATGTGATTTTGGAGGAAAAACATGCTCCAGATCCCACGGCCAGAGCTTGAGCCAGGGGCTGGTTTCAGGAATTACTGTAGTCCCTGCTACGTCTGCGATGGGTGAACATCTCTGCGATGGGGAGGAGAGTTACGTGTGTGGCAAGGCCAGTTCCGTTGACGTTGGGTACCTGTAAGGCTGTTGGAAAGAACCTGGCACTTGGCAGGTAGCCGGCGTTAGGAATGTCAAACAAGTCGAATAAGTGACACAACCCTTCCAGCAGTGATTTGGCTTTGCTCTAAACGAGCAGTAATTGGCAGAGCAGCCGCGCTCTCGCCGATTACCCAGGAAACTGGGAATTGCCACAATTATGCCTGGAGGTTGCGGGTTACATTTATTCGCGGGATGCCATCGCCACACAGCTGCTGGGTTGTTCCCTCGCGGGATTGGTTTGCAAGAATTCTGCCTGGAGATGGGTTTTATCAAGAAGCCTTTCAGGGGCTGCTGTTGTACTTGAGAACGGCGCCGGGCAGAAGCCGTAGCTGTACGTATGTATGTGTTTAGATTTAAGCAAACACTACGGAGGGGAAAAAAGAACAAACCCACACCTATCCACTTGCAGGAGCTGCACTTAAGGTAATTTATAAATTTATCACAGGTGATAGCTTAGCAGAAATAGTACAATAACAACATTAAACACTGCCACTAAGACAGGCAACACAACACTCGTGCTGCTGTAGTGATAGTCCCTTCCCACACGCCGTGACTCTGCTTCCAGGAGCGTGGGGAAGGGAAGGAGCCGTGCTCGGAGCGGGCACTTGGCGTGTAAGTGCCTGCACCGGTGCTTGCGTGGGTGAGGGATAAAACTCCATAAAGCTGCATTGAACCACGCCGAGGTGATTAATCCCACAGGCTGGGTGAGCCGCAGACGACTCGTTAATATGGCTGTGTTGATGTGACATTTCTTCCAAATCTCTCCAGCTCTCTGAGGAACATCCTTGAAGGGCGGGCGACGTCCCGACCATCCTGCGCTGCTGGGATCAGCGGCACTTCTCAAGCGCTTCTCCTGGGGCGCTGGGCAGAGCTAAGACTCGTGCCTTGTCTTCCCATGGAAACTTCTCTTGTCAGGATAGAATTGTAGCGGAGAACGTGTTGAAAGTAAATTTTTCTAACACTAGAAAATAAAGGTGGTTACGAGAGGCTTAAGCCACCGGTTTGGCTTCTAGAAATTTTATTTCCTTGCTTATGTTTTGCTTCAGTGAGCAAGGAAATTATTACTATTGATGCTGGGTTATATATTGTAATAATGGTACTAAATTGTAATTATTTTAGTGTGGATAATAACTTACAGGCCCTCAACTATGGTAGTGAGCTCGCTGTTTAGGTAGCATGCAGAAACATACTGAGGGGCTCATCAGTCTTGAAAATCTATGAGGTTTTTGGACAGTGTTCTGTTTTGGGGTTATTCTTAATTGTGTTGGCATTGTTCTCGTTATTTTCTGCTCCTGCAGAGGTATGTGTGGCCTTTATTCCCGTGGGAAAATGAGCTCGGGGAGGCATACAGGCTGTTCACTTGTTTTTACGTATTTTTGCAGCTTGACAGGCACCACGGTCCCCGATCTCATCGTCAGCACACACCACCAGATGTGGCTCCTCTTCCAGACAGACAGTGTCAGCAACTTGCTGGGCTTCAAAGCAACCTATGAAGGTAATCCCTGCACCTCACAGAATTTTTCCCTTTTAAAAGGATCAGGGTGTTGAGATGGGTACAGCAGTTTGGGGGAGAGAGGAGAAGAAAAGCTTCTGTAAATATGTTGAAGCTCTGCAGATTTTTTTTTCTTAAAACTGAAGCTTTCCTCCAATAAGAACAGCTTTCATGATTTCTTTTCCATGAAAGCAGACTGGATGGGTAATGTTTCGTTGCCATTTCGTCTGCTTTGAAAAAAAATGGTGAATATCAGCTGATGGCAACAGGCTCTGTCTGAAAATGAGATCAAGTAATTAATGGTTCCAGTAGATTAATGGTGTCAACTACTTTAAACTTTGACTAATCTGGAGTATTACAAATCAAATAGAAATTAATGCTGAGATTTTTCAAAAGGAATTCGTGAAATGTGTTAGGATGTGAATGCTGAAGTCTCTCCTGAGCTTCTGTGTTACTGTTGGTGTTGGTATTTGCAAAGGTAGAGCGAGTGCGATGCAGAAGTCTTAAAAAAAACTGGTGATTCTAGCTGAAGCTTTTCTTAGATTCTGGGTTTGAGTTGGGTTTAGATTTTTCCAGAAATCTCCATCCTGTGTCTCCACATCCAGAGCGAGCACCTAGGGTCCTTGGCTCACGCTGCAAGCGCCGCCCCGAGGAAGGTGCTCTGCATCCCTGCCGACTGCCTCGCCCTGCGAGCGGGAGCTTGATTCTGTGCTGCTGCCGCCGGCACGGTCAGGGGAGCACTTCCACTTAGGTGTCAGCTTGCTTTTGGTATTGTTTTAGACTTGCATCTCCTTTGAAAGCACTTTTGAATGCCTTTTCAGTTTTTTTCTTGTGATCTGCTGATAGCAGGGACGGCTTACTCTTTCGTCTCTGGTGCCTGAGAGTAGGCACGCTGCATCGAGACGTGGGGGCTGCTCCGGAAACGTCTGAGTACCAGCAGCTTCCACCGACATCAGCACTAACATTTAAATCTGTTTCTTTCAAGGCCCTGAATGCACATTAGCAGTCATTCATTTTTTAAAAGCGCTTCCCGGGGACTCGCGCTGTTTCAGGGAGGTGTCGTACTGTGTTGAGGCCAGGACCTGCCCACGGTGGTGCTGCGGCTGAGTGATGCTGAAGTAGCAGCGGCTTAGGAGCCTGCAGGGACCTGCCCTGTCAGGACACCTGGCTGGACTAAATGCCAGTGTGGCCAGGGAGGCTGAGCAGCGCCTTGCGTCGCAGTGCTGGAGTACTTAGAGGGTTGCAGGACCAGGTCAGCGGGAGAGTCGTATGAGACATAGATAAGAGGTGATGGAATCAAACGAAGGAAAAGGCAAATCCCTCCTGCTTGTCTAGGGAGCATCTTAGCGGTGCTGTTTGAGTCTTGCTGGCTCCGTCCCGCTCGCTGTGGTGGCTGTGATGTCTGTCTCCTGCCACGTTTGTCTGCGGCTGCTTCTTGGCTGCCTGGCTGAGGATGCTGCCGCGTCCACACCTGCCAGGAGCCGCGGGCGAAGGTGCTGCCCGGCTGTGCGTCGAGATCCTGGCTGGTTTGTTCGTCTCATCCAGAGGGCAATGTGGATGTAACCTGCCAGCCTCTTGATAAACCTTATGTTTACCCTGCATGAAGTTGCAGAGCACGTGGTGCAGGGACTTCCTTACGCTGCGGTTCATCTTCTGTGAACTTTGGATCTATAAGGAGCTTGACTTTTTCCTCCTCTGACTTGCTTTGAAGTTATCGGTAGCTTGATCTATGACAAGGCTGAGCTGCTCTTCCTCCCTGTGACCTCAGCGGTCGCTTTGGGGATCACCGTTATCCTTCACGCTTTGGAGTCCTGTAGTGTGGAGCTTCCAGCGTCAAATGTGCTTCTCCCTTCCCTGCTCATCTGCTTCACCTGCACAGCTGCTGCCAGTTTTTCTTTTCTGTGTCCATAATCTCTTAGGAGAAAAAAAAAAAAAAGGTGTGTTCTGGCTCTGCTGTCCCCATGAGCCTCAAAAAATAGCTTCTCCCTGAGGAGCATCTGTCCTTTGCGTGTATTAGCAGTAGAGATTACTCTCTGCCTATCATTCAAATCTTCTCCCTTTTTCTGGGCATCTTGGCACTTTTTGTACAGCAACTTACTGACCTTGCAAAATGGATTTGTGCACAAGGAAGGACAGACTCTCCATGCCCAAGGTCCATGCAGGCGCTGTCCTGAAGTTAAGCTAGCCTCCAGTCAGCCAGGGCCATAAAATTATTTTAGTTTTTCCAAATGCTTTGAGTTACAAAGCAAGAGACATTTAAGTAAGAGGCAATTAGCACTTGCCAAATACATTATGAAATGATATACAACTTACTAACAAGTTTCAGTATCAGTTTTATGTCTGCGCTTCTTCCTAATTGCAAGAGGAAAATTACAGCTAATGGAGCTATATAAAGTCAAGACCAAAAATCTGCCTAATAGAAGGACAGAGAATTGCTTTAGAGTATGTTTAAATAGCCATCTATCCTAAAAACATGCAAGTTTTAATGTGCATTTTAAATGTAATGCAATCATAAAACCTGTTGCTAGTGCTGAAACAGTTACGCCCAAGAGATTTATTGATGCACGGATTTGAGGACCTGTTGGAAGGAAGATGCTGAGGAGGGCACTATGCCATCACATCCTTAATGTCAGGGGGAGCCAACCAGGTCATTCTTTTTTTTGCTTTACTTGTAAGTAAGGAGAAAGCATATTTGCACCAGGAAGAGCATAAAAACCCAGAAGGTACCTGGGCTCGGGATTTTGCAAGTCTGCACTGCAAGATTGGATGCATTTGGAACAAATGCTCAGCGGGCGTAAATCAGTGTGACAGCATTGATTTTCAGTTAAACCGTGTCAGTCTTTACCAGCTGAGGATCTGGCTCATTAATGTTCATGAAGATTACTTCTAAATCTCCCGTGTCTCAACTTGCAGCCACTTTGAGCAGGCATTCTCTGCTAATAGTGAGCAATGTTTTTGGACTTGCAGCGCTTGTCATAAGAAATTTATATTAAGCTCCACTTTGCTGGAAAAGTCTCTTCCTTCTCACAACTATAGCAAGCTGATTGATACTGCAATTTAGTGCTTGACTTACGAGAGGGCTTTACAGCCTCCTGGGGTCCTGGGTCTTATCTTCTCCCTTCTTTCCTTTAATCTCAGCTGACTTGTTCTGAAAACGCGTTCCCCTTAGAGCCGGCTTCTGTCGAAGTGGTTCTCTGAAAGATCCCAGGTCAACCCCGTGTAACAGTTGGGAATCAGGAGTTCACTCCGGTAACATTTTCAAAAGGTGTGGTGAGATTTAGGGCTCATTGAAGAGGATTCGCACTCCTATGACCTTATCCGCAGTCCTTCTGCAGTTCTGTTCCCCGTCGGTGCGCTGGCGACGCTTGGTCTCCCTCACAGGGCAGGTGTGGGGAAAAACAGGTTTCTGCTGCTCATGAGCTTGAGGTTACTACAAACAACAGAATAAAAGTAAATAAAAATTATCAAATTCTGAGGTGAAAACATGAAAAAAAATAGAACAAAGGAAGATTTTCCTTTAGTCTTGCACTTATGTTTGTGTATTTTTAACACGAAATAAATAATTTAAATGTAAAACTAGATTTATAGATAACACACGTTCATCTGGTTTGGGTTTCTGTTGGCATTGGGTTAGTTTGAGGGGAGCTGACTGAGGCCCATGTTCCAAAGAACCAGCGTGCTGCAGGCAGGGGATGATTAAACAATATTTATTGTTGCCGAAACGCTGACTAAGTGTTTGGCTCTGGAGAGCTCAGCTTTAGAGCTGAAATTTAGCCCCATGGTGCTAAGAGGCTTAGGAGCTCTGCAGAGCTGGAGCCTGAAGATTTCCTCTCCTGACCTTTGTGGTTTTAAATCAAATCGGCGCTGCCCGGGGTGTTGGGTCGGATGAGCTCGCTGCATTTCCACGTCTGTTTTCACAGAGACGCGTTAGATGTAAAAACAGAGCTCTCTGCGTAGATTCAAGCTGCGTGTGAAGGTGTTCACACCTTTTCAGTGATTGCATGTAGTTAATTATTATTTTTTTTTTAGGTTCTTACATTACCTAAGCCCCTCATATTGTCGATGCTAGAAGTCTGTCAGAAAACTCAGCGTTTCTATCTTTCCACCTCGGCTTTTCCATTCGATGCATTGACTCATGTCATAAAACACTCGCGCTGAAATACCGCTGAGCCTGCAGATGCAAAGGCTTTTAGCTTCTCCTGTGTTGACCTGAACTGCTCTCAGGGTCATGTTGCTTGTATTTAAGTCTCGTACCCGCCATAGATGGAGTGATTTAATCTTAGGCCACTGGGTTCTAATGAGCCTGCTAGGCTCAGATTCTGTGTTTGCCCTGCAGCAGAGGTTTCAGGTGGGAGGGATCTGGAGAAGATATGCAGAAGGAGCCTTTTCTTTCATAATTTATTCTCATTTCCTCATCATCTTTCCTCTTCAGATCTCTTTTTCCTCATCATTGGAATCGATGAAAAGAACTTAGGTAATAGAAAACACCCCGGTAGCTTCAGATGCGCACCTAACGCTGCTAGCTTCCGTTAGTTTAAGCAGAGTTAATATATGTATGAAGTAACGTGTGTGAGGTTAAGTATTTTCTTGTGAATCTACCAGAAAATGTAGATGGGGTAACACGTTCCTGAGTTGGGGTAACACATGTGTGATTTCCGCAGGTCTGGCCTCTGAGCGCTCTCACATCCCACATCTTGGGGCAGGGTTTTTTCCAGCAACTGGAGTTTTCTCAGTGCAGCTCCAACATCCTCGTTTTCCTCCAGAGCCAAGTCGGGTGGGAGAAGTTCCCCTGGACCCCGGGCTGTGATCTGGGGGTGCCCGCAGTGTTCGGGTGTCAGGGAGCGCAGGGGTTCATGCTCTCATCAGTCACTCGAGGCATGGGCGGCCGCCAGACAAACTGCATCAACAGCTGGTGAAAAATCCCTGGCGAAACCTTTTTCCCTTAGAGAATGCTGGTTTGTCAAAATCTCGTGTGCCTGATATAATATTTGACGGAGAAGTTTTGAAAGATTCGTTTCAACTTGTTTCATTTAAATAATGTCAAAACACTTGATTTAGATGTTCTTGTTTAGTTTTGACTTCTATTGTTCTAATGTGGAAGTGATTTAGTTGAACATTCATCAGGAGAAATGTTTCAGTCTTATTGAAGTAACATGTTCTGATATTCCTGAATCGCTCGGTTTTGGAAGTTCTGCTCAGCTAAATATTTCATGGATTTTACTATGTATGAAAAGAAATGTGGGAACCAGGAGAATTTCTCAGGACAGAAATTGGGTTTTCTGACCTCTCTAGTGTAATAGAATATGCTGGCTTTGTTTGCCTGCTGCTAACAAGGACATAGCGGGTGCGTTGTGAAAAACGCCAGCTCTAGTTCTTCGCTTCTCTCTCCTTCTTAACCCCATGGAGCTGTTCCAGCAGAGTTCAGGCAGTGGCACAGAAAAGGTCTGCACGAGCCCGTCGGCAAGGGAGGAGACCGTTCCAGCAGCGCCTTGAGAGCATCTGCGTTACCTTCATCGCCTCTCAGCAGAGGGACAGAAGGAGCAGTTGCTTTTCTTGCATTCAGCTGCTTTTTTTTTTTTATTTTTTTCCTGGCAGCCTGTATTTCAAATCTTCAAGGTGTGGGAAGGAGAGAAATAACAAAAATTAATTTTTAAAGGCAACAGACTTGTAACAGAAAGCGTTATCAGCTTCCCGTGTCTCTGCGATAATGATAAATGTTTAAAATATGCATGCTACCCTTTGATCCTCTTAGTGTTTCTTGAGTTTTAAAGCTGATTTGCGCTATTTGTCTCCTGCTTCTTATTTTTTGTACAGTTCAGTGTTACTTTAATACCCGAAGTGTTTTATTTTTCATCCCTTATATGCCAGAGCAAATCTTAAACACTGGGATCCTCAAAGCCTTCACATAAATCCTGGCAAACTGTTTTCACTGACAGGCCAAAAAAGAAACCTATTTCATAAAAATGTTAATATTAATAGTAATTTATGCTATATTACTTTTAGTATTATTTTTTTCCATTACCTGGCAGTGAGATTTTAGCTCAAGATGCACGCAGCAGCAGCAGAAGCTAGGTGTCTTGTTGTGGCTTCTGCTCAAAATTCACCTATATCTAAGTTGCCTGAAGTCAGCATAATAATGAGGTGCTTGTTGTTACTCAAATCAAATTGGAATATTAGATGGAGTAACGCAAACCTCGGATTATGTGATTTGCCTCGGTAAAGGAAAATGTCGTAAAAGAAGGTTCCAATTTGGCGTAAGAAATTGAAAATGGGGAGGAAAGACAGCGAGGCTGATCATAGATGATGGGGATAAAACAGTAGAGAACACGGAAGACGAGGCGAACGTGAAGCAGATAAATAGTGTGGGAGCGCCGAGGAGGCTCTAAAGGAATGGAGTGTGGTAGCCAGCAGTGCTGGGGAGCACGGGGCCCTTCGGAAATGCGGTTGTACAGAGCAGAAGGTAACGGAAAATTGAGCCCGTGACTTACGTGAAGTCAACACACACGTTGGCAGGAGGTGAGGCGTGGGTTTCTGTGCAAGGAGGTGTTGGCTCGCTGCTTCGGGACCACGCAGAGCGATGGGAGTGGGGGTAGGACGGGAGGAAGAGACGGCAAATCCACCAAACCCCCCAACCCTCCCCGCTTTGCTGGAGAGAGACGAGGGTCCCATTAGGTGACGAGTGGGCTGTGCCTCGGAGGAAGCCCTCGGAGCAGGCGCAGCGTGGGATCCCTTGGGCGTCGCTGTGGTTTTCAGCTAGTTGGGATGAGCGAAGGCTGAGGAGAGGTGCTCAGGAGGGCCCTTCACTGACAGAGGCAAAATTTTTGTGTGTTATGGCATACGCCAGCTGCGTTCTGTGCACCAGCTCGGCGATATCAGAGCCTTCCCCCACGCAACTTCTGTTTTCTTTTTCTTTTTTTCCTTTTTTTCCAGAGATTGACCAAGGGAGCTGCGGTGACCCCGGGATCCCAGCCTACGGCAGGAGAGAAGGATCCACGTTTCGCCACGGGGACAGTTTGAAGTTTGAGTGCCAGCCCGCCTTTGAGTTGAAGGGCCAGAAAACAATTACCTGCCAAAAGAGTAGCCAGTGGTCTGCTCAGAAACCAGTTTGTGTTTGTAAGTCAGTGAGGAGACGGCTCTAAAATATCTTTGGAGTGTGGTGAGGTGGTCACGTAACAGTGTGTTTGTGCCTGGGCTCGGTACCCGCGATTGGGCGACTTCTTGTGGTGGCAGAGGTGGCACCGAGCTGCGTGGGGAGAGTCTGCTTTGGGTCTCCCCTCGGGAGCGGAGGGATGTGGAGGTTTGGGCTTGTGCCGGGAGGGGGGGCTCTCTCTGCCCTCCCAGCCCTCGAAGTCAGGTCCCTTCTGCAGAGGTGGTAGGGCTGTGGGTTCCAAGACAGGAGACATGGACACAGACACCAAAAATAGTAATCATTTAAAACTTTATTCTTTTTTTGGCCATTTAATTTTTCTTCATTATCTGACAATATTCAGGCAGCCTGCTGCTGGACCTCCGTTTTAATTTGTTGCATGAGTTCTCAGCAGAAGTAGAACGTTACGCTCTCAGTAGTGACCAAGGGTCAAATTTTCAGATGGAAGTGGGAGCTACATGCACAGGTCCCTGTTGGGTTTTAATGGTCTCACTGTCTTTGAAGATGAGTTGGGCAATCTGCTTTGTTATATTGACTGAACCTTCACTCAAACAATGTTGTATTTGGACATTACCAAACCTCACGGGAGTGTCTGTATTTTCCCCAACTAGTGACAAGCAAACTCTTCTTTTTGTCTCATCTCTACTTAGTTGGATACGTTAAAGTCTGTACGTTTGAACGGATAATACGGTGTAGAGGAGTGAGGCAGAACCTAACCAAAAATAGGAAAAGAAAATTCAGTTGAGCAACAGACAGAAGAGAAAAGTGTTGAGGGGTGGTGGGCTTTTTCATTTCCCTGAAGTTCAGATCGATTTGAACAGCTGATGGTTTCGGTTTGGTTCTTGCTGAGAGTTTGCAGTGAGAGTAAACCCATAGTTTGTGCTCAGTATGAGAGGATTGGATCATAGTAGTATAGAAAGGAGACTTTCCAGTAAAGCAGGATTATTTTTTATTGTAGCTAGGTACTGAACAGGGGCATCCGATCAAGCCCCAGTCAGCAGTCCATGCAGAAGCATAGCACAGGCATGAATCCGTTAACTAAAGTAATTCCATTGTATGCTGTTCTCTGTGGCCCTCCAGCTTTGGATGTTTATGAATCAACAAACCAATATGTGGGTAGTGGAAAAAGTATTTCATAGCCTTCTCTACACCTTTACTACCCTGCCTTTATTCTAGACCGCATCGCATTAGTGTGCATGAATCAGAAGAGAAAATGTGTAACCTGGCATGAAATCTGTAGTGGGATTAGTAACAACTCTCTGTAAATGTTGGGAGACCATTAAATGTATTGGGCATGAGGTGGGAAAATAAGGTAACCTGATTTATGTGCTGCTAGTTGGGATATGCAAACAATTCAGTGCTTCTGACTCTGACTGCAAACGCGTGACAAATGCAGACGGAGATTAAGCAGCGCGCTACGGTGCATCCTGCTGTCCTGAGCAAATGATTTATGAGCAGACAGAATTTATTGTGGAGAGCTCATTTCCTGGGGCTTCGGTGACAAAGCAACACAAGCTATTTAAGTAACGCGTCTGCTTATTGCAACGGGTTCTTAATTCGTGACTGTCTGTGCCTTCGCGATAACAGACCTTCCATCTTCATCCTCGTTGTTGTCATTGCATCCCTTAACTGTCCAGGGCGAGCATGTAGGGCACTAGAGAAACTTCACAAGACCTTCTTAGTGCATGTCTTTGGCAAACCTTGCTAAGCAAGGTGTCCCTGG
This sequence comes from Apaloderma vittatum, assembly GCF_000703405.1. Taxonomy (NCBI): domain Eukaryota; kingdom Metazoa; phylum Chordata; class Aves; order Trogoniformes; family Trogonidae; genus Apaloderma; species Apaloderma vittatum. The sequence goes on from NW_009725768.1 coordinate 146,829, forward strand.
CCTTGCTGTGTACGCTCAGATGATTTCTGATGAGCTGAGGTTCCTGAAATAACTACCCTGGGCCGTGGTGCCGGCGGTGCTGGAGCTGGCTGGGGCAGCACGGTCGGGGCTGTGGGTGCCCTGAGCTGGGTGCCTGCTGCTGGCCGTGCGGGTGCCAGGGTATCGATGATGACTGGATGCTGAAAACCTCTCCTTCTGCCTGTTCTGCAGCACCTCGTAGTGCTCAGATTAGCTTTGTAGTTACTGCTTTTCACTCGGACGCCTGCATTTTCAGGGTTCCAGAGGGGTGGTATCTGTCAAAGGCTAAGGCAGTTCTCATAACTCAGGATAGCCCAGGCCGTTGCTTTTGTACATTTTTTCTTGAAGTCTTTGAAGGACAGAAAAATGGGCTTAGGAGATGCCAAAGGAAAACCATTGTGCTGCTTAAGTGAAGTTTATGCTCGGGTGATGGGAACTCATATGGGGCCATAATGTTTAAACTGAAGTCTACAGTTACCTGTGGCTGAGGAGATTATTAAGCTTATGAATTGGGAACCAGCCCATAATTGCAGCTATAACGGGGAGCTGGTGCGTTGTTCAGTCACTGCAGTGAAAATGATGATGAAAGTCTGGATCGAGGTGGTTGGGGAGCAGGGCGTTTCAGCAGTGCCATAACTTTCACATACCTGGTTGGAATTACTGCTTAAACATACTCCTGTACGGCAGGGAAAAAGTCGTTTATCTGATTTTATGTGGACTATTGCAGAGGAAGGCCCTGCTACAAAACGTTTTCTATGACCAAAATTTGCTTTACGAGGTTTATGTTTCTTTGCCAAGGGAAGAGCTGATGTCCCCTCTGCGGGAGGGTAGTGCTCTCGGAGGGCTTTCTCCAGCAGCTCAGCGAGTCTCACCAGGTTCTTTACTCTTCCCTCCTCCTCCTCCTCCTGCAGCGCTGCTCCTGTGGTCCTGTGACCCGCAACTCAGTCCTGCACCTTCAGCCGAGCGGTTGACTTGCGCCAAGCAGTGCCGTCATTTTACACGACGGGTAATCATGACGTAAAGTGTTCGATTCGTTGATCTCAGACTTGCAAACCTGGGAGTTTCCTGGACCCGTCGTGTGCAAATAAAACACAGTGAAATAAAAGCGTGTACGTTCTGATCGCGATGCTGGAGGATTCTGCTCGGAGCTGAGCGGGTGTGTGTTTGGTGTCGCTTGGCTTCAGCCCCGCGAAGGCTGGGGATAAATGTGTGCGTGTGTGCCCGTAGGTCTAAATGCAGGGGCCATAATTTGAGTTGTGCTGTTTCAGAGTATTTCTGGACTCTTCCAAACACTTTGCATCCCTTGACCTGAGAGTCCTTACAGGGGTCTTGCTCTGCTCTTGCTTTAGGATCTCTGTTACTTTCCAGTGACTTTCTTTCTGCCGTGTTATCGACTCCCTTTGTCTTAGAGACCTGCTTGGAGCAGTAGCCATGTGTAATACTCCTCTAACCCGAGCAGAAGGCATTTCCCAAAGCATTTCCAGTGGAGATTGTGTTAAACTGTGTGTTTTCTTCTCTGGCTTTGGAGCAGATGTTACGCTTTCTTCCCTTCTTCAGTTGCAAACCTCACCCAGAGCCCATTTCTCCTCACTGGCGGCGCTCTCCGTTGCTGCGGCGTGCAGGAACACAGCGCTATGATTTTGTGCATTTTTACGGTCTCTTGAACATCTGTTTTTCCTTAATAGCAGTATAAAATCGCTCTTCTCCTTAGTAGTAATTACTCTTTCTTTTTTTCTCTCTTTCTTTTATTATTTTTTCGTTGGTAATCCCATATTGGCCTATTACACCTGCTAAATAATCTTAGCTCCTCTTTGGAAAGGTTGCAGATTTCAGTTTCGAGCCGAGTGGCTAGCCTTCTGTGTGCGGCGTCTGGGACAAACATTCAGGATTAGTAGCTGGAAATGCAAAGTGCAATAGATGTTTTTTTTGCAGCAATGTACTGAACAGAACTGTGAAATTCCGTATCACTTGACAAGGTTTTAATGTAGTTCTAAATTAAATTGTCAGTTGGTCATTATTTTCTTTCTTGGTTTCTTTCATTCCTTCTCTTCCTTCTGACTATTAACAGCAACCCACAGCCTTCCCTATGAAGAGTAATTTGGGGAAAAGTGTCTCAAGTTAGCAGTGATAAAAGCATATCCTGCCTTTTAAAAATTAAAGCTTTTTAACAGAGTAGTTAACACTTGGAGCAGCCTGCTAGAGGCAGTAGTAGGTTCTCCATAGCTAAACATCTGTAAAATGATATTGCATTGCTCTTTTCTGGAGAGCTGTAGGAACCAGGAATTGTTTTGTAGTCTGTGTTAAGGAGGGGTAGATGGTTAAGATGGTTGAAATGATCATTTGTTATCCAATAATTCTTTAACTGGAAATTCCAGACAAATTTATTTTAAAGGAATGGGTACTTTTTTTCATTAAAAGGGAATCTTACAGACTTTTGAACCATTTCTTTTGATGAAACCCAATCCTTTGTGTGCTCTCCATATTATTTTATTCCTAATTCCTATTTTGGCATGACTTAACTTTGACTCAAAATGTTTCTCCCTCCTGTTGTATACAGTTTTTCCTTTTCTAGCCAACATTGGACTTGTTTATATTCTGGTAGGTGTCGTTGCTTTTAGTGGACTTTGGAAAAAGCATAGGGATTCTATTAATGTTTATTTTGAAGATGGTTTTCTGTGGTGGGCTTTTTTTTGTTTTGGGGTTTTATTTTTTGGGGGAGTTGATGCTGTTTTGAAGACCCTGATACAAATTTCGTAATATAATGACTCTCTAATCATCTCTGCCAGACGAGCTGGGGATGGGGACGGGTAGCTTACCCCAAGCTCTGCAAAGCAGTCACTTGTGTCCTGGGGTTGTGCTGCTGAAACCTGGCCAAGAAACAGGCTCTGAGGCCACTTCCAGCACTTAGATGGCTTCTGCCATCGCCCAGATGTGTGTCCTTCAGGACCCATTAACGCCTTCTGCTTGCCCTCGATCCGGGTTGGGGTCAGATTAGTTAAGTGGTGGCGAAACGCTCCTTATCTTCCACCCGTTCCCCTGAGCCGCTGAGATCCAGCCTGGCTGTGGCAGCAAGGGAAGCAAATTAAATGTCGGCAGGATTACCGTGATCTCTATATACATGTGGGATTTGTAGCTTTTGTTAACAGCCTTGTTTCACTGTTGCAGCCATGTAAGACGGTTCCCTTCTTAAAATTAAGCAGAGCACTTTCCCTCAAAGCCCTTGTTCTGCATTGCAGCTCTGGTTTATCAGAGCGCTGAGATTTAGATGTTTGCTGAAGTAGATGTGTGTGCTTAAGTGCTCTGCTGGCTGGGACTGCACTTAAGCACCTTCTTAATGCAATCGGTTGGGTTGCTAATTGTCCCCCACAAATTCCCCAGGCACTTTTTCTGTGTAACCTAGATGAAAATTCTCCATTTCTTTTTCTGCGGCTGTATCAGAGGGCTGCTTACCAGTGTGCTCATCCCCGAGTTGTCTCGGAGAACCTCACGTCTCTCAGTGTGGCCCTTGTCAGTGGAGTTGCCAGGTTTCCTGGAGTGTCTCTTATATCTAAGGAAAGCTGACATCCACCTGGGTCAAACCAGAGACTGTTTTCTCCTTGATGGCAGCGAGTTCTGTCTAGTAGTTGTAGAGCCAGCAGAAACAGTCTCCTGCCGCGCGCTGCTGCTCCCCCTGTTCTCTTGGGTTGGAACAAACCAGTAGCAGGGCTTTGGGGCACTGGTGCAGCCAGCGAGGGGGTAGTAAGGCAAGAGGATGTGAGCCCAGGCTGTGCTGGGGATCCAGCAGGTGTGGCCAGCTCCAGCGTCCTCGACAGGAGAGAACCTGTGCCTGGGGAGAGCTGGAGGACTTGGTGGCGGTGGCCGGCTGCATGCAGCTCGCCAGTGGTGGTCGGGAGAACACAGTTTATTGGGTTGTCTCCACACTTGTTATTTTACTGATTGAGTCCGTTGAACTGTTGCCCTGGTAGGGTCTCATGCTGCTACAAATGAGCCGTCCTGTGCCAAGGCATCTGTCCGTGTTCCTGACAGCGATCGCTCAGCGTGATGAGTCGCTTCTCTTTACGTGAGCCTGAATCTGAAATGACACTTGCTGGCTTCACCAGGCAAGGAGGTTGACTCTGTCCCCTTCCCCTGTCTCTGCATCCAGAAGGTGGGAACGTGGTGTGTGTCACGTTGCCATCTTCAGTCTGCTCTGCAGAGCAGTTCCCTTTTGCCTGCCTTACTTGAATTCTTTATATGTGGCGTTGGTGTGTGAGAAAGCTACCATGGGATGTTTCCGATCTCCAGGTAGAGTCGACGTGGACGAGTTTCTCTTCAAGGCTCTTTCTGTCGCTGCCTACGAGCAGGACTTTGCGTGTGGCCGAACCTGCTGTGCGTAATCCCTGGCGTGCCGCTGCCATCGCGAGAGCAGTTACAGGCTTTGGGGATGCCTTGCCCTTCCTGCCATCCTCCATGCGCTCCGTGTGCTGAGCCCAGGGACCGTGGGGAGCCAAGTCAGTGCAGGCTGTGGCCGCTCCCAGCGTTGCAGCAGCTGCAGGCGGCTCCGAGCGCTGCAGCAGAGGAAGGACGATCACCAGGGAGCCAAACGGGGAAGGCGCATTGCAAGACTGCTTTGGGGCTTTTTGCCAAAAAGCGATGATTAAACTTCTGTCTTTGTGTGGACGCTCCCAAGAGAAGGTGCAGGGACGGGGGGAGAGCTCCCTTGAACTAAGCGGGGACGCACAGGAAAGGATCTTGTCTTTGTGCAGAAGCTGGGGAACACCTCCTGAGTAACGGCTGGCTGCAGGAGCAGACGAGCAGCCCAGCACTGTCCCAGTGGGGATCAGCATCTTCCAGTAAGTTAAAGGAACTTTTGTATTCCCAGTAACCCAGTCATTGTCCTTGTTTTGAGTGGGTAGAAATGAAACCCACTTTGCTACTGTGGTGCTCTTCTGTGCGCACAGAGCTCCTATTTTAAGTTCACCGATTATATTTTCCTCAAGATCTGGTACCCAAATCCTGCCTATTTTTCATTATTCTTGACATACCTGCTCTCCCGCCTCCAGTTAGCCGCATGCTGGCAGTGACAGCTACTCCGTCAGAGTAAGCCAAGGAGTTTGTTGCTCTGAAATAAAAAAAAGTTCTCCCGGTTAATATTTGCTCTAGACTCCTATCTCTCACCTCCCACTTGCCCTGTCAGTGCCTGAGGGTTTTAAGAAAGAAAACACCTCGTGATGCAGATGTGTTTATTGAAACAGCAGATACAGAAGGAGGAAAATACAAAAAGTAAAGCACTTTGGTTCGCAGCTTGAGCAGTGCCCTGAGCTTCCAGCACCGTTAGCTATTGGGGACGCACACTCCCCCGAGCAGGGCATGCCGGTTATTAACCAGGCTCCTGCTGAGGTCCTGTTTTTCCAGTCCGTCAGCAAGCTATGCCTAGAGGAGGGTTCTTAAAAAGGAAAGGTAAGGCAGAAAATCCATTACTGTTGTCAAGCTCTCATCCAAGTGGTCAGAATCTGTGGAAGTCATAGAATCATAGACTCGTAGAATGGCCTTGGCTGGAAGGGACCTTAGATGATATCTAAAAACTTGGAGAGAAGTCAGGATTTTTTTTTTGTTTCCACGGAGACTGAAGTGGTTACGGTGATTCCCTGCTTGTATTTCGGCCCCTGAAGCTGGTGCCTCTCCCATTGCCATCACTGCAGGTGTGCCCTCTGTCCCGAGTCCCCACTTGCAGGACGAGCAGAGATGAATGTCTGGGGCCACCCCACAACGCCTCGCCGGAGGAGTGACGGTCCGTGAGGAGTCAGAAAGCAGAAGAAAGGAGAAGGGAGTTGTGCTTGGGCGGACCAAAGGCAGGGATTGCTCCTGGCTGAAGGTGCAGAACAAGCTGATGAATAACGGTTGGATGCCTCCGTGTTCAGCTCGGCCATGAGCGTCGCTGACGGGGACCGTGGGGCAGTGCCCTCGTGCCACAGCCACGTGCCCAGCTCCCCGTCCTGATACAAGCAGCAGTGACCTGTTTCTTCACTGTTACACTGCTCTGAATGAACACAAAGCGTTCATAATGTTTGTGATGGCTTGAATAAATAACTTGTGCTCCTCGTTTGTTAATGACACGGGTCTCACTGGCTCTGCTGGGTACTATGTTTCTACTGAGACTTGCTGTGATTTATTCTGCTATATCAATAAATGAATTTTTCTTATTGCTTTTGCAGTACTTGATCAGTAATAATTATTGACAAAGGTCAGCAGAGGCTTATAAATTTGAACTTATGCTATGCACATAATGAAATCTCCTCTCCTAACATTTAAGAACGGCGCTAATAAATATTAATTTTGGCCTCTTAGCTGAAAGCCTCAGAGTCACGGATGTTCCTAACTCCGTGATCCGGACGGCCAGGCTGTGGGCAGCACGGCTGTCCTGTCTGTCCGTCTGTCGTGTTGCAGACAACCTCTGGCTCCTCAGGGGCGCTTGGTGCCCGACTGTCTCGGGTGCATGGAGCAGCACGGGCTGGTAGTGCTCAGCTGTCTTCCACCTTTCTTGGGTACCGTCATCTTCCTCCTGTAGCACATTTCACTGTCTGTGATGAGCTGTTCAACAGCTGCTGCTTTTATCGAGTATCCAGCAAAGCAACAAGGCTGACAGGGATGCTGGTGCAGCCGCAGCACCCAAACCCCCTTTGTGTGCTGAAGAAAAAAACTCTTCTGCCTAAAAAGATAAAATCTTCCTGGCACAGGCATCACAGTCTCGTTAGTGAACTTCAGATCAGTTGTTGCTCTTTGGGCTGGATGTGCCCGAGCTCCCTGCGGTGCAGGGGACAGTGGTCCTGGTCCCACAGCCTGTACCTTGGCTGCCTCCTGCCCTTGTTCTGTGCAACATCAAAATCATTATTTACTTCCCTGCAGTGGAGACTTTCGGGGCTTCTCATCCATCATGTTTTAATCTATCATCTTGTTTTATCTAGCAAAGGTTAATTTTATATTCTTCCCTCGCTCTGCTTTGCTTTCTGTTGTCAGCAAGTTCTTTGTTGTGGTGGTTGTTTCCTGGAACGAGCCGCCAGCGCTGCGCCGCAGAGGCTGCGCCAGGAACAGTGCCTCTCTGGTGCTGGCTGTGGGTACTGTAGGTCCTGTACAAATTCTAATTTGCCACTTTGGATTTAAAAATTTATAGGAGATACCTAGCTCTTGGGAGGGGTTCCTGCCGCTCAGATGATTCTCTGTGTGTGAATGCATTTATTTTCAATAACCATTCCTAGGCTGATTATACCAAGCTTATGCTGACAGAATTATTTGACAGCATCCCTTGATATTTCAGCTTCTAGAGCCAAAATCCTGAGGATATGTTGCAGTTTGTTTTCTCTTTAATCTGTTCTCTTTATTGCTGAGAGCAGGAAATAGATTCTGTAGCTCTTAGCCTTGATAACGTCACGGTAACGTCCATCTTATTTGATCTGAAACCATTAAGCGGTGAAAGAAGACAGAGGGAAAATAACAGAGGGAGGGTGAGCGTTGAACCAAATAATTGTATAAATGCCAAACTAAAACCAGTCTCATCCTTTGTGCGATGTCCTTTTGCCAGGAATTAGTGAGATGTGTGTTCCAAATAATGGATTTTACCAAGGGTGATGGCGGGGAAAAAGTTGAGTGAAGTATGCGTACATAAAATATCAAAACCATTGGGTAGGTACTGCTTAAAAGGCAGTCTTGCTTTTTCAAATTAATGGATCTTGTCAGCTGGAATACAGTATATATTGAAAACCCTTGAGAGCTAAAGACTTTTTTACATGCACTCTTCCCCTTAAAACTTTGTTTTAAGGCTGGTTTCCATTGTTTTCATGGGGATGGCCGTCGAGTTTGATGCCTCTTTTTGGTAACATGCTAGTCCAGCAGAAGTCAGTGATTTATTTGTAACAGGAAGGGGAGCTTCCCCTGCATATGGGCTGCAGATCACTTGCCCGGAGTTTTTTACAAGCCACTGGGGAAAGTTCTTCAGCTGTTCCTCACCCGGTGCAGCGAAGTCGCTACCAAAAATTAAGCCTCAGCCTCCATTTTTCAGGGCTCGTTTGGCACAGATGTAAACAGCTGCACAAGGAGCTAAATGAAGGCTTCTTCTCAGAGGAGCTGACAATTTGTCGCTGTGTTGTACAAATATTTAACAGGGGATGGGCATCCTCTGAATGCAAGGAGTTTGTCTAAATGCAGTGGGACTGCCGGCGTGCAGTCACATCTCTTGAGGGGCATGGGTGCAAAGGGGATGTAGCAAATAGAAAAGTGAGCTCAAAGTGCTTTTTTTATTATTTTTTTTTTAAAGCAAATCCTGAAAAGCCTGCACTGCACTCAGAATTGCACCTGCAGCACTTTAGACTAAAAAGCTTGAGTTCAGAAAGCAGCAGAGGAGCTGGAGGTCTGCACGGGCTGACTGCTGAGCTGAGTCCTTACCTCAGGTTTTGTAGCTTGGGCTGAATTGTGGCCACACCAGAAGACAAGGCAAGAAAACCTAACTTGTTTAGTGCTAATTTCATTTTCCACTGGCTGCAGTCACCCATTGCGCTCTTGTGCAGGCATTCTCTCAGGAATATGCCAGAGCACTCACCTGTAAAATACCAAATCCCCCCCGGCCGAGTGACATTTTCGTCCTGCAGTAAAAGAAAACCTGCGCTCGGCTGCGCGTGGCGCAGAGCCTGCACAGATGTAAGGAAGAAGAGTGTTGGGGAAAAAAAAAAAAAAGGAGCAGCACTGTGCTGGGCTGGAAAATTGTAAATCAGCCATAACCAGGATTGGAGACTACTTTGAAGTCGCATCTTCCCCATGCAAATAAATCACTGACATCTAGCAGTGAATGGAGCACTGAGCCCTTCCTTTCTTTAATCATCTCAGAGAAGCAAAGCAAGGGGGAGTTTGTGGGAATCGTCCGGCTCAAGGGATCGGAGGGGAGGGGGAAACATGACAAAACAGCTTGTAGGAGCACCGTGCTGCATCATTGATGGTGGTTTCTTATTGCAGTTTCCTGCTTTTTCAACTTCACCACCCCGTCTGGGATTGTGCTCTCGCCCAATTACCCTGAAGAATACGGAAGCAGCTTGCACTGCGTGTGGTTAATTATCGCTAAGCCCGAGAGCCGAATTCACTTGGCTTTCAATGATTTTGATGTGGAGCCTCAGTTTGATTTCCTAGCCGTGAAGGACGGAGGGACGGCTGAATCTCCGGTGCTGGGGACCTTCTCAGGAAACCAGATCCCCTCCTCGCTGACCAGCAGTGGGCACGTCGCCAGGCTGGAGTTCCAGACCGACCACTCCATGGAGAAGAGAGGCTTCAACATAACCTTCACCAGTAAGTGCCTCGGCTTTCTTTCTGGTTTTCATTTCAAGCTCTGAATTCTTGTTGGAGGCCACCAGGCAAGAGTTTGATCCCACTAAAACCATTGCAATTCCAGAGCAAGTCTGGAAATTGGGGGTTACTTTGTGTTTGAAGCTGGGTAGTGACGGGTTCGTGTCCAGCTTAGAGAGGACTGCACCAGTACCTGCTGTGAAGTTTAAGTGTTGTCCAGTGGTGTGAAAGAAGCCATTTGGCCCTGGATAACCTCTCCAGGGAGCAGCAAAGGTTTCTGTTCTCTCATCAGCCCACAGCTTGACGCAGATCAGGAAGAAATTAGATCTCAGATGGCTGTGTTCATCGATCAGCGCTGCCATCATTTGCTACCACCTAAAAGCATGCAAGACTTGGAAGCTAAAGGAGGACATGCAGTGTCTTTTAATAGAAAGCCTTGAGCTTCCACAGATATATTTGGCTTCACTTATGTCCAGTCTTCAAATCTCAAGTGAATGCTATGGTAATTTTATCCTCGTATTGTCCTGTAATTTTCTGAAGAGCTTTATTAAACCTATTCAGCAGAACTGATAAATTACTTTGTTATAATAGCCTTTAGTGGCACAGCTAAATGAATAGCCTTTCTAGCTATGATTACAAATCCTCAATTTAAAAAAAAATAAAAATAAAAATATCAGAGGTCTTAAGAAATCGTTTGCCACACTACGGCAGGCTGAAGGGTCATCAGATGAAGCAGCCTGTGTGTGGCACTGTCACGTACCCAGGATTGAGTCCTGGGTTTTGGTTCCCTCCACTGAATGGATCTCTGATATGTTGCCTACCTGTGCTGGGACTGTAGATGTCCCTGTATGAAGATGTTTTAAAAGCAAATTTTATATTGTTATAATTAAGTACACATGAGTTAATTTATTCTGAATGCTTGAACTATCAAAAGGGAGCACCTGAGTCTTTCTCAGACACCTGGCCATCCTTCCCTTCAGTTTAGGTGTGAGAGAGGAGACAACACATTGCTACAGGGAGCAAATACCAGAGCACAAGGAACAGCTTCAGCTTGGTTTCCCCTTTAGCCATTCATGTAACAAGATATTTTAAGGGTAACGAAGCTCTATAAGAAACCAGAACTCAACCGGGTTTGGTCAAGTGCGTTTAAAGATACTAAAAGCACGTGTGTGTAATTAATCTGGAGGCTTTAGTCTTTAATACTCTGCTCATCTCTGAAGACCACCTCCCAGCATATGAAGATCTAGTACATAATTATACACTTAATGGGGAATTAAGGCTACAAGCTTACTTTCTGATTGGCTTGCTGGCCTAGTTTTTAACTGCTGGAGAAGGGCAGAGCAGTGTGTCTGTACAATCCTGCATGTAGCTTTGCAACACCTAGAAAGGTAATTGCTGGGTGTCCTTCATTTTATCCTAGTAATGATGACAAGCGAGACTGGGGACTGGCACTACGTGGCAGTCAGTTGCAGAATATGCCAAGAGGACCCTTACTTTTAACTCCAGGGCCTTAAAGCTTTCATTTTTTTCTCATTAACAGTCAACTTCTGTCATGCTGGTGCATGCACTGTGGTATTTATAGACTTTTTAAAAATCTCTCTCTGTTTTGACTGTTTGTGTATTTCCACGTGTGAAAGCTGGCCGAGAAGGTAATTTGGTTCTGCAGGCTCTTTTCTGGCCCCTCTCAGTGCTGTGTCTCAGCACTCTTGGAGGCGAATGGTTTTAATCTCACCTGTCCTCAGGTTGAAGATGAACATTTGCAGCAGAGACAGGGAGTAGAAAAAGTTAAGTTACCTTAACTACATGAAACGCTTAATGGTGGGAACACGCACTTGGCTGGCTTAGCAGGTCAGAGAAGAGGTGGTGGCATGTTTTTTGCCCCGTGTGGAACACGGCAGCTTTGCTGGGCTAAATTCAAATCCATTCTGTTTGGTGTTCCCTGTGAGGAATGTCCAGGGGCAAGGCCGATTGTGGTTGTCTCCATGGGAAAGCCACAAAACTGCGGTTTAATTCCTGAGCGAGTGGTCCAACGAAGTTGTTTTTGAACGGGGTGGAGGTGGAGGGAACAAGTTACTCACTATTCTCTTCCCTCTTAGCCTTTAGGCATAACGAGTGCCCTGACCCTGGCGTGCCTGTCAATGGGAAGCGCTTTGGGGACAGCCTCCAGCTGGGCAGCTCCGTGTCCTTCCTTTGCGACGAGGGCTTCATCAGGACCCATGGCTCAGAAACCATCACCTGCATCTTGAAGGAGGGAAACGTGGTCTGGAACAACGCAGTGCTCAGATGCGAAGGTACCGTTTTCGTCGTCTTTCCTGCTAGTCTGCGTGTGTGAGCTGGGGGGAGAATGAGCCCCTCAGGTTTGCAGCTTTTCAGGAAAAGTTACAAATTTATAAACTTGAAGGGTCGTGCTTGGGAAAGTAATGGAAACCCTGCATCCAACCTGCATTTTATTGTCAGCTGCTTGCCAAAGAAAAATTCCACAAGAATATAAGACAGTTGGGCTTCTTATGTAGGGGTTATTGAACATAACTGCAAACTTGTTCTTTAAGATCTGAGGTACGGTTTAGTGCTTGAAAAAATCAATGGGAAAGAAAGAGACCTAAAAAAGGATGATGGAGCCAGCAAAGTGCTGAACAGGGGAACACGAACTCATGGGAATGGACGCGCTTTTCCATCCTGTTTTGTGTTCTTTTTGGAGGACAATACTTTGCAGTTATTTGCGGCTGTAGGAGTTTGTACTTCTGCTCCCCCAGATCCAGTGTCCTTTTTCCAGAAAAGATAATAATATGCCTTCAGCTTCTGCTGATGGCACAAGGGACCACAGTGTGGAATAAGTGCTGTAGTCTTGTGACGTCCCTTGTGGTAGAAAAGACATGGCTCAATTACCACAGATATGAAAGATTTTGTGGCACCTGCCGCTGATGAAACGCAAACTGACCTTGCCGTTTTCTCTGCTTTTGTACGTAATAATTATTATTATACCCTGTCCCCTTAGTGCCGCTGCACAAGGTCAGGTGCCTGACTCCCACAGGTAGAGTAGCCGCCTGCTGCAACTTCAATTTAAGCTGAAAAGGCAATTTCTTACCAGCTAATGTTGTCATTCTGTCTATGTATTTTTAGCATGTGAGAAGCAATAATGCATGATAGCTGCTGCCTGGCAGGGAGAGGTCTGTGATGCTTCTCTCCTGCATTGTGTCCTTTTCCTTGTCCCCAGCGCCTTGCGGGGGCCACCTGACGTCGCCCAGTGGAACCATCCTGTCCCCTGGCTGGCCGGGCTTCTACAAGGACTCCCTGAGCTGCGCCTGGGTCATCGAGGCCCAGCCGGGCTACCCCATCAAGATCACGTTTGACAGGTGCTCGTCTGGGATTTCTCAAAAGTTGCCTTTTTGTGGTTGTTTTCAGTGGTTGCAGCAGCGTTGAGTTGTAGCCACCCCCAGAGGAACTGCTCCACGTGGTGTTTGGCAGCAAGGTTCTTTTTTTCTCTCTCTCTCTCTTTTTTTTTAACTAACTCTTGACAAGACATTAAAATTCACCTACCAATCAAAAAGAAAATGGTGATTTTCCTCTCCTTGTTTTGACTAGCTCCTGCTAATTCGTGGTGCTATTTTAGGCACACGTAGGACGCGTTCTTGCTCGCGCTTGCTCAGCCTGCCAGGGAGGAGTGGCAGATCGGGGGTGCCGAGTCTCTTGCTGTGCCCAGGATTTCACTGTCTGAGGGGAGCTGGGCTTTCTTGAACCCGGATCTGTACATCCGGGAGGTGGTTGTTGATGTAGCGTCAGACACTTGTTACTGCAGAGACTGTGGAGTGGCAGCCGCGGGTGAAGGATCGGAGAGAAACCAGGAGGTGTGGGAGGGAGTGATGTGTTTTCGGTGCTGAGCTCAGCCAGGAGGAACGGACCCGTGTGGTGTCCCGTGGCCTGTGCTGCCGTCTCGTCCTTAGAGCACGTTGAGGGCTGCTGTGAAGAAAAGCTGCCCGGGCTGGTTTTTCACCACTGTGTTCTCACGTCCCTTTCAGATTTAAGACGGAGGTGAATTACGACACCCTGGAGGTACGAGACGGCCGCTCCTATTCTTCCCCGTTGATAGGTGTCTATGATGGGACTCAGGTGCCCCAGTTCCTCATCAGCACCAGCAACTACCTCTACCTCCTCTTCACCACTGACAAAAGCCACTCTGACATAGGCTTCCAGATCCGATACGAAAGTAAGTCGAAGTTATTCATGTGATTTTGCACTCCTCAGCAGCATGATGGGCTCAGTCAGGGGCTGGCTGGACTTGGGTCTCCCCGTCACCAGGCAGTTACCGGTGTTAGAGCCTCTGGAAATTGAGAAGCTACTGCAGGTGAAGACCATCTTGATCATTTAGAGTTTTTTGTTTTAGCACCTACAGAATATTATTGATCTTAAGGGGCAACGTTGACCTCATCTGCCTGTTTCATCCCCTTACTTTCGGGATAACGAGTAGGACTTTCAATGAGCTCAGAGGAGGAGTTGATCTTTCCCCCAGGCTAAGGATTGCCCTTTGCAGCAGCTCTGCAGCCACCGAGTGGTCTGACACGAGTGGGTTTGTTTGCCACAGCTGTGAAGCTCCAGTCAGACCATTGCTTGGATCCGGGCATCCCAGTAAACGGCCAGCGCCACGGGAACGATTTCTACGTGGGAGCACTGGTGACGTTCAGCTGCGATTCGGGCTACACGCTGAGCGACAGCGAAGCCCTGGAGTGTGAGCCCAACTTCCAGTGGAGCCGGCCGCTGCCCAGCTGCGAGGGTGAGGAGCGCGGGCGGGGGGCAAACACCTCGCTTGTGCGCCAGCACTTGTGAACTTCACGACAACCTTTGATCTGTGTGATTTGTTTGATTTCAATGGGTTGGGCTTTGTTGTGATGTTCAGAACAACTGATATTCTTCCATCTGAGAGTGGGCGTTGGATTCTTTAATTCTGTCTTATTTTTTTGTTTGTTTTAGCTCTGTGTGGCGGTTACATTCGTGGTTCCAGTGGTACCATCTTATCCCCAGGCTTCCCTGACTTCTATCCCAATAACTTGAACTGCACGTGGACAATAGAAACATCCCATGGAAAAGGTGAGAAGCAGCCTTTACATCAGAGTGTACACCAAGAGTTTTTGTCGGAGCAGCGTGCTTGGCTCGTACCACGTGCTTGGCCAGTTGCCGCTCTTGGCACCACCCAGACATTGTATCTGGATAAGATACAGAGGTTTTTGGTGTCACATCTCTTAATCCTTTTAAAGTGGAGAGGATTAGGAGGGAAAGATGGTCCCGTATCAACCCCCGGATCTGAGAGCCCAGCGTTATCTTTGGTTTCTGACCTTTTTGGCATTCTCCTGTGGGAAGTTAGCTGGTGTTTGGAGAGCTGGTACTGCTAGTAATGCCACCCAGAGGAAAGGGGAGCTGCCACTGACACCACTGCAGTAAGGTTTGGTACTCGATAGTACTCTCGGCCTTATTTTTCTTTGCGATGCTGGATCACTATCTATATAACATTTTACAGAAGGAGAGATGGAAACACGTAGTAAATCATTTCCAGACCTGGGACAGAACTCAAGCTCTCAGTTCCCAGCTCAGTCCTTGTTCTGCAGCTCTCATTTTCCCCACTAGTTAGGAGCATTGCCAGCACAGAGGCAAAGTGCAGATCTATTTAGTCCAATCTCCTGCACAGCCCAGGCCAAGCTTTTGTCTTGGAGGCAAATTTCAAGAAAAAGTGTCATCGATGATTAGAGAGCAAGTTTTATGTACAAGAGCGGGGGATGATTTCTCCTGATCTGGTCAGCATCTGCCTGGGGTAAGCAAAAAGGGTATAAACCCTTTATGTAACTTTATGCACTCTTATGTAACTGTCTCGTACCAGATTTCAGCTCGACGGGAGCTATCATGAGCCAATTTTGCAAAGACCATTTGTATTGCAGCAAATAAACTTGTCAATGAACAGCACGGTGCATTAAGGGAACCGTCACATGCTGTGAAAAGTATTCTGTCGAGTAGCAGCAATCCACTCCTCATTAATCCACTCTGCCTTGGATTCAGCTCTCCGATGAGACAGGGCATTATCCTGTAGCTAAGCACCGCGCAGCAAACCGACGATTATTTATCGGA